>NC_135500.1:115904886-116129886 GCF_052857255.1 Amblyomma americanum | reverse complement strand
TTGAGCCGTTTAATTATGTGACAGGCATATACGCGTATATTCTCTGATACAACTTTAATGCGACGTTTAAGAGTTATTTTCACTCATAAGTAAAATGTATATTGATTGAATGTAAAGGTGACCAGTTCCCCATCTAGCCAGCAAAAGTTGGCATTGCTTATTGTTAACTGATGTTTATACCACTAAACACGCGTTGAATATTCGAGTGTGCTAATAGCTGCAGACTATCAACATCTTCAGCAAAATATACCTGCTTCATTGCCAGTCTGGTTTTCAAAGAAATAAATTAATTGAGGCATCGAAAGGCATCAGAAATTTGAAAAAGACCAATTTGAAGTTAGGCCGAAGAATGCTGAAAAAACCAGGAAAGCAGTGATGGCTTTTGTCTTTACTGGTGTCTCTCTGCTGCAACTTGAAATTGACGGCTTTTGTGTTCAAGATGAACCAACGGCCGTGTTAACATTATTCTGAACATATTAAAGTCACATGCATAAACATGCATTCGTAGCATTCTCACTGAGCCATGTAATGATGAGCCAAGTGATGAAGGCGGTGTGTTGCTTAGCTGAAGAGACGATAAGAGAGAAAAACAAAGAAAAATCTGACACAGATAGGCACAATAATGCATTCTTAGCTTTTCAGCGCACAAGCTTAGCTGGCTAGACCTAGCTTGTGCACAATGTGCAAGTTAGCTTAAATGTAACTGTATACCGTCAGACAAATCTATAGTGAAAATCTGCCCCAATATTACTTGAAATAGACTTTGAGGAAAGTTTTTACGCATAAGAGAGCATTGTATTTGTTTGCCGAGCTGAGCAAGCGACTAAGCACTTCATTAGAACAATTTTTTTATCATTTATTATGCATAAACAGTACTAAATGACAATACTTGAGTGGTCAGCATTGACATGATGTGCCAGGTAGAAACGTGATAAGTTTTTTATTTACTAATAAGGCGTAATCAACCACTAGCAGCCAAGCACAGCCATACGGCTACAAAGGAAACATTTGTGGCCTTATGGCTGCACTTGGGTGGATATTAATAACTAATTACTCCCTTTTTACAAGTATTCTCTGCGTTGGCAGAATCGCTATAATCAGTGAATGAACATCATCATTTACTGGGTGGATTTCTGCAATGACCAGCTCAAAGGACAACAGGTTAGTAAGCCTTTTGAGGTGGAAGGCCATTCGAGCCTTTAGTGGCAAAGACAAAAATCGATCTTGAAATGCAGTGGCATGAGCTAACTGAGGCACAACAGTACTTGTGCGGCTAGTGCAGAAGAAACCATGAGTCAGAACAGATTAGTCGGTTATGTGACGGTAAAGAGCTAAAAATTCCCTGCAGTTTCTGCATGACGAGAAAATATTTCAAGATTCAGCTTTGGTGCTGTGAAACTGGAGCTTCAACAATTGTCTGAGAAAAGAAAACAAGGTCTCAGGTCTGAACTCATTCTAGGATTTCAGTTAAGTTAGGATTGTGCCATGTGCCATTATAACGCACAAGGTGATGCCACACAGGGGATCTGAACGAATGTAACTTGAAAGACGGCAATGATAAGTACATGTTATGGTGTAAATATCCTAGGTTGTAGGTGGGCGTATAAACATTACGAGGTTAGACCATGCTACAATGGGAGCCATTTGAATGGCTGAGTGTTTGAACTAGCATACAGTGATTATACCTTTCTCGGTAAGGCCTTATAGTAAGCAAAATGTAGTTTTGTTTACAATAAAAAAAATATTAGTCCATTCCTAGTAACATTAGCAAACAGGCCATTCTAGAGCATGCAAAATGTTGTTTTGGAGAACTGAAGCACTGGTATTTATTGCAAGATGGCAGACCCCATATAGCCTTCAATCAAGGCATGTAACAAAACACTGAAGGGAAAGTCATAATGTAGGTAATAAAAACCTGAGGCCCAAGGGCAATGGGACGTCCAAGGTTGCAGGAAAATGCAGGATGCATAAATCTGCCGATGGCTGGCTGTTTAAGCTTGGATCCAGTTTAGAGCTGTTGGACACAAGTTAAAGCACGACAAAAAAAGCCATACGCGAAAAGCCATAAGCGAATCGGATGCTTTTTCAAAGCCAAGAGAAAAAGCATCGAGGGGGATATTGCAGTCAAGGTGCATGTCGTGAATACAAGAGCAAGTTGGCTATTGCAGGAATGTTTTCTAAAAGCTTGCCAATTTGGATGAAACAACTTAATGGGCCAAAACAATCTAGCAGGGCAAGAATACAAAATGTGTTTGGTGATTTGCAGCACATGACAATGGCATAAATAGGGCCATAGGTGCTGGGTAATGATGGGTAAGAAACAGAGGGGCCAAGCTATGATGAGGCAGGAAGCTATCTGCACAGTATGCACTAGATATGCGTACACCGTGCTTCCTGTCCCGTTGATGTTTGCTACAAATTTCACAAAACTTGGTACGGGTGTACTGTCGGATGAACCGGCCGTAAGTTGGCATGTTGAAACTTCGCTAAGGGACGAGGACAAGAGAGCAAGCATTCCTGCTATGTGCGGTGGTATTGTGTTCCGTCGTCTTTGTTCCTAACATACCTTTACCAGCTCCACAGGGCTCATTTTTCAGTCTGCTCTGTATAGTGGTGTCAGGTAAAACCAATCGTTATTCTTCAGCCAACAAACTGCTGTGCCATACAACACATCCTTCTAATCATCTTCATAATTTGCAAAATAAATGTACTTCTTTAGTCTCGTAGTAAAATAACACAAATTAATTACTTGTGTCATCATCAGAACTAAAAAAATTAACCATAATTTCACTATGCAGCCTCTCCTCATTAGCACAGTCCTGGTTTATATGGACTCAAACTATTGACAGTGTTTCTGGCGAAAAAAACTTTTTTCAGTGCACTTACGCTTTGCTAACATAGAAACTTTCTGATCAGAGTGGCGCTGATCAGACAGAACGCGCACGGCCCATGGCCGCATGTGTTCTTGTCCCAGTAAAGTGCAGAGGGGAAAGGCTTAAAACTTTGGATTTGAGCAGAGAAATCAAATGCTGCCTGAATCATATACTTTTCTTGCACACTGGAATTGTCATCACAATGCTTACCCCACTGTCTGCACAGAATGTTATGTTATTGGAACAGCTGAGCAGCTTCTTGTGTACGCTTGACCTGAAAAGGGAATATTGCTAGTTTTTTTTCTGCTTCTTGTGTTAGCTTGTTTTTGCCTTTTCATGTCATTTCCCGCTGCTCGTGTTCTGTTTGCATTTTGGTATTTTTGCTCAATTTGTGATATGTTTTTGTAATCCTCTCCTGCTTGGGCCTAACGGCCTGCAGTATGTCATAAATAAAATAAATAAATAAATAAACCTGTGGACAGCCAGGCACACTGATTTCTAACCAGCTCAAGCATTTTCTGGTTGCCAAAGCACTTCTCCTTCTAGTGTAAAAATCACTGGCGGGGCTCGGTGACTCACATCCTGGCTTGGATAGCTCATTGCACAAAATGAATTAAGCTGCTTAAAAATAAAACAAAAGGACCGCTTGCTTATATTATAACCTCACAGATGCCTACCCGCAGCCCACAATGCTAGGTTAGCACTTTTTATACAGAGTGCACCGCTGAAGAAAAGAAAAAATGCAGCACTCCTGATTCAGGCATGCAAAGCGGGCAAGAACTGTACTAGGCGCTGTGCAAAGCGGGGAATCTGCTAATGCACGCAGCGACAGGCATTTCATTCATTCCGAGGAGTACAGGAAAGGGTTCAAATTAAATGCGGTCTTTGCCTTGACGGGTCAACGGTTCCATTGATACTACAGGTCTCTCAGAAACAGGGCAATGTCGGTATTGCAGAACCAACCACCATGCAACAATGCCTAGCACATTTCAAAGAACTGAAATAAGCCTTGTTATTGTTGCTTTGAATGTGTGCAGGAATCTTACTGTCGTGACCACACAAATGTGAATGGATGAGTGGGCCAGGAAACCTAGCCGATCACTAAAGAACCTGCAATTATGCATCTATATGTCAGCAAATAAATTTTTGTTAGTGTAAGATGTTGGGAGGATTAAGAAAGTATGGGAAGCATTCTACACTGCCGACACGCAGATGATTGTGCTCACCATCGCCGTCGCTCAGCAGACAAGTAATCATGTCCGTAGGAAGCAGTCACAGGCAAATGAAGGTAGCAGGGTGCATGTGCATTCATGGCATCTCCTTCTGAAGGCTTCGAAAATGTGTTGTTAAACAAACTGGTGCGGCTGTCCCAGGGAGTGCTGCTGAATACCTACTTAACACCAGCAAAGCAGAGTTCACGAGCTGCTCTGCAACAATAGCATTGTGCACACATCATCCACATTCGTACCGCTTACCTCCCGATCGAAAGGGACCCTGAGAAAAATCAACAACAAACCGTGTCACGGCCCATCAGGCGCTTCAAGATCACCGCCTTTTTCTAATTACAATGGAAACCAAGATCCCATTTCAACTTCATATTGCCAAGCATTTGTCAAAGCAAAAAGAGAAAAAAAGCAATGGGAAAGATTTTTTAGTATTTATTTATTTTTCTTTCAATCAAGACTCGCTATGCCCAAGTTCTTCTGTGGACAGTTTTGACCCCATAATCGTCTGCAATTTTTTTTTTGCGTAACATAGAGTGGAATGCTCATTGAAAAACAGACTCATGAGTTACCACATATTAGAGATTCTACACTGTGAAGTAGCCGTGATTTAAATGCGGCAGAGATTCTTGCTCGTAATCGCGTAATGCCATGTTGTCACAACCTAAACCGAAATGGCTAGAGGAAGTGTTCAGTCACCCATTCATCGCACAAATATCTATTGCAGACAAATGCCCGCACAGTCGGCAGGAAATAAAAAGAAATGACGCCCCCGAAGATACTTCTGCACTGCGCACCGATGTTTTCACACAAGTTAAACAGTGCCGCCGGCCACTCGTAACCCGAGCACCCATAATCACAAAATGTACTGAATGGAGCACCAAGACGCAAAAGGATGGCTGCGTTACTTTTGTCGCCGCAGAAAACAGTCCGACCGCAGTGCAGCCAATATCGTGTCACGTCGCACACACGGCAGGACTCGAGCACTGTGCCCGCATGAATCGTGATCAAAATGGTCATGAATACGTAGCAGAAATAACGTCTTGTGGTCGCGATCACTGCAACCATCGCACGAATGCGACTAGCTGCGCAACGCCACGATCATTTCAGCATTCGAAAAGCACGGCGTCCGTCGTGAGCTTTCGCTCATTTCGCTGCCTTGTCGTAAAAGCACTCGCTCCAATCGTAATAACGTTCACTACGCGGACACTTGCCACTGTGCTATGCAGCTCATGCACGCACAAGAAATTCACCGTGAGCAGCTGTTACTCGCCGCTGTCCGTGATGATCCTCGCAGGAATTAGGAACGCTTGTAACAACCACGAACAGCTCCATATAAACACTTCGTGACACCGCCAACGCGTAGGTCTTGAGTCGGTTTGAAGAGGTGCCCTGTCGACTCCATCAGCGTAGATGATTACAGAACTCAACTAGGGGAACTGTCGCTCGCCACTGCTGCACGCAGCGAAGTTCGCAGTCAGTCTGAACACTTCTAACATCAACAGGTGGCCAATATAATATGCTTCGCGACGTTACATGCCACTGCTCAGGACTCGCTCCCAAGTTCAGTCGACGGACGGCCATCTTGCCCTGGAATAAGCGAGACGTCACACTGATGTCACGAAACAAGCAGCCAATAGATGCAGTCCGATCCCCGGCTGGACCCGCTCGTCCACTCAAACGTTGAAGTTGACCAACTTTCCATCCGTTCGCCGGACGGGGCGGACCCGCTCGCCCGCTCGATTGCGGAAGCCGCATAAAAACGATCATACGACGGCCCTTAGGGATCTAGTGGCCTTGCAGCCAGCCAGGGGCGGCCGCCCGACATGTGATGGTCGGCCGCATATAGACGGGAGAAGATATTTTCCCCAATACCCTTAAAGGCTTAAATTTTACAGAGGCATAAAATCTACAGCAAACCTAAATTTATTCTGGTGCATCATTCTTATCAAGCACTGATATTACTTGGTACACTGTTCAGGGTGTTTCTTTTTCCTCCCTAGAGCTCTGTAACACCAACGTCTACGCAATGCCGTTGGCAGCTATGAGAGTGCAGCCCGAGTGCTTATCAATCCCACTCAAAGCTAACCGCTGAGGAATGAAGGAACGCAAACATGAACGGGTATTGTTACTACCTTGTCTAAGTCGAACTGCAGGCGCCTTCAGTGTACACAGCTTGCTTATGGAATGAGTGAGCCCACAGTATTTTTCTATGAACCCGTCATTGCCTATTAAGAGAGGGAACGTTCTGAAAATTGGTTTCATTCACATAAATAAAATTAATACCTGATTCCTAATATACAATAAATTTGAAAAAGAAGGCTCTTAATAATGGCTCTCTGCTATCGTTTTATTTTCTCTAACTCGCGTTGAGTATAACTTCGTGAAGGCAGTGTCACTTTGGCAATCAAAGCTTTTCATTTATTCTGCAAAAATAACCACTTAAGGCGCTGGGTCTACATATGTGGACGCGACATAAGCCTCCTCATATTTTCGTACGCAAGGCAAATTTCCACCTTTGAATACCGCGCTCACCGTTTTGACCCTTCCTGTCAAGTTTGTGGCGCCATCTCGTGCAGCTACAGAGAAATGCGTTTGTAAAAAAGAAGAAAATATGTGCATCACATTCGTTTTTGGCGGGAGGAGTAAATAGCTTTTCTTTTTGCATTCTATCTTTAAAAATGGTCCTGAATGATAGAATTTAGGGCTTGGAATATGTCTATAAGTTAATGCAGAAACGGCACACCAGTTTTCGTCGTCACAGACGAAGAAAAACTGCTGCGGTGGACAGTCAAGAGTGGCGCGTCCACAAACGTAGACGTGGTGCCATCATGCCGAAAATATCAGTGGTGTTTTCTCCCCATAACGCGTCGTTTTTTGTAGACGAATAGTACGAAATGGGCTTACTGCTTTTAGACGTGGTGCCATCATGCCGAAAATATCAGTGGCGTTTTCTCCCCATAACGCGTCGTTTTTTGTAGACGAATAGTACGAAATGGGCTTACTGCTTACGGGCGTTGAAAACTATGCTTGTACAAAGAGAACGCTGTACGATTCCAGAGCTGAAGCCTTTTTCATGAAAATAGCCGATGGAGAAGCACCTCCAATGAAATACAGCGCGCTACGACCAGGTCTCGGAGGGTCTTAGGCCCCTTACCAATATTCAAAAAGGATCAGAGACCACCACTGCTAGATTGTATAACTCGTGAATCCGTAGGAAGCAACCATTTTCAGGGGCGGTCAGAACGTTTTTTCTTTATCATTTTGAAAATTTAGCTGTAGTTTTTAGCAAGAGTCATTACATTGTGTATGAAACCCAAGACGGAGAAAAATACAAAATGGCAGCACTACACAAGGGGGGATGAAAAAGGGGAACCCGTGCCCTCACACCTTGGTCAGTTCAGAGCTGGCCACTAAGCTTCAAGGCTACAAAACAACAATCAGCACATTCATAGAGCGAGGAGACAGTTTGTTTGACGTCTCTGACATAAATTGAGCAAACTACCTTGAAAAATGATTTCTCATTTTTGCAAAAACCATGTGTAAAACAGGCCGCTAGATGCTCTCTCTTCCTTTCCACCTGTGCTCAGATCATTCGAGACCCCTTCGGTGCAGCCGGACTTGAAGCATTACTTATGATAGAAGCAACGATTGGCCCCAACTTCTGAACACGTCAGTTACACAACGGGGCCGACGTAAACGCTCCCCATCTAAAAGCCACATTCGGTGCTCGAAATATGGAATTTTTATCTGCCTGTCATCAGGGAATGACTGCTTTTATCGCTTTTATAAGTCAGGAACTTCAGAGTAATTACCTGAAGCGTACATTATTACACCTAAACATTTATTCCTGTCAAACAATCAGTTAGAAAAGGCCAGCAAAAGTATTAGCATTTGCGTTCATGTATCAGCTTTAAGGCGCTATGTCCGCAAATGTGGACGCAAATAGAATATATATATATATATATATATATATATATATATATATATATATATATATATATATATATATATATATATATATATATATATATATATATATATATATATTGTAATGGGACCGACAGGCGCAGCGCAGCGAAGAAGCGGACGAGTTCAAGCGGGACAACGAAGAAGCAGACGAAGTGCAGCTGGGTTTTTCGAACAACGCCTGTGAGTGTGCCCGTCGTGTCGCCGGACAACCAAGACCAACCGACCTGTGCTTCAAATAAACGCCTTGACACTTGGTGGAGGTGCCTCGGTTCCCGTCCCGGTCCTCATCCTGGAACTTCGAAGTGGAACGCTCCTCGTCTCCGCCACCATGCCGGAAGGTCCGAGTGAACCATCGCAGCCCCTCCCTGTCACCGTACTCTGTCACGGGGTGCAGCGCCAGCGTGACCCTTCTCCATTTAGTGGCACCGATGACCAAGACGTCGACGATTGGCTGGCCTCCTATGAGCGCATCAGCACCTACAATCGGTGGGACGATTCCGTGAAACATAGCAACGTCCTATTCTATCTAACGGACGTTGCCAACCTATGGTTTCGCAACCATGAGGCCGACCTTCCCACCTGGTCGTCCTTTAAAACAAACTTCGCCGACGTTTTCGGCCGCCCCGCCGTCCGGAAGCTTCGCGCCGAGCAACGTCTTCGTGCTCGATCTCAGCTCCCTTCCGAGACGTTCACAAGCTACATCGAGGACATCGTTGACCTGTGCAAGCGTGTCAACCCCTCCATGTCCGAAGGGGATAAAGTCAACCACATACTTAAAGGCATAGCCGATGACGCTTTCCAGATGCTGCTGGCGAAGAACCCCACCTCCGTCGCTACCGTCATCCAGCTGTGCCAAAGCTTCGACGAACTCCGCAAGCAACGCGCATCTACGCGGCAGTCCGGCGCGCCTGCGGGGGGTCTTGCTGGCTTGGCCCTTGGTGGCTCGTCTGCTGAGCAGTCCCTGTTCATGCAGCAGGTTAAAGACTTCATCCGCGAAGAGATCGCTCGCCAGCTTTCTCTGCCGCATCACATTCCCGACCCCGTCTGCCCTCCGCACGACCTGGCGCCATCTCTCACGCCCACTATCCGTCGTGTTATTCAGGAGCAGGTCGCTGCAGTTCTGCCATCCAGTCCCCCACCTCCTCCTGTGGCAGCGCCGCTCACCTATGCTGAAGCAGTCACCGGTACACGGCGCTCGCCCACCTCTGCCGCCTACCCTAGCAGCCCGGCCTTTTATGCTCCACCGCCGTCTTTACCCCCGCCGCAGGTCCCGGTTCGTCGACCCCGCCGAAACCCTACGAATCCCTGGCGTACCGAGGACAATCGACCGATATGCTATTCCTGCGGTCTTCCGGGCCATGTCGCACGCTTTTACCGTCAGCGATCTCCTCGTTCTGGCGATTTCATGCGCAATTTCCGCTACGATTCCGGGGCGCCCTTGCCTAATGTCTCTTCTGCCTCCTCTACACATCGCTCCCAGTACCCTACTCGTCGCTCGCCTTCCCCTCGTCGACGTTCCATTTCTCCGATGCTCCGCCGCCCGGGCCCTCTCCCAGAGGAAAACTGACTGCCGCAGTTCAGGAGGCAAGAACTGCGTGTTTTGCCAACTTTTTAAGTCCTCCGTGTTCTCCTGCTAACGTGATTGAGGTGTCTGTTGAAGGCGTCCCCGTTCTCGCGCTCGTCGACACGGGTGCTGCAGTGTCAGTAATTAGTGATGCTCTTCGACGCAAACTTCGTAAGGTGACAAAGCCGCTGTCTGACTTTTCACTACGTACGGCCACCTCTCAGCGCATCCACCCCATCGCAGCCTGCACGGTCCGCGTTTCTATCAACGACGTCGCCTATACCATCGAGTTTGTTGTGCTGACCGCCTGCTCTCACGATGTCATCCTCGGCTGCGATTTCCTCTCGACCCACCGTGCAGTGATTGATTGTGCCCGTGCGGAACTTGAGCTTTCTCCCCTGTGTGATGTTTCGTTGTGTGACCTACCTGTGCGCTCCGCTAAGCTTCTTGTAGCTGCCGACACCGACATACCTCCCTCCTCTTCAGCCCTCGTTCCGCTCCGCCCCGACTCTTTCCTCAGCGGCCCTGTTCTTTTCACACCTACCGCAGCACCCACTCGCCATCAGCGCCTCCTCATTCCATTCGCCGTTGTCACGATTTCCGATGGCCACTGCGCCATCTATGTCACCAACCCATTTTCTTACCCGTCGTTTGTTCTTCGCGGCGAATGCCTCGACTCTATTGAAGAACTGGACCCTGCTATTGCTTCCGAGTTCTCCGATACCCGTGCCTGCTCCCCAGTTACTGCCTTAGCCTGTTGTGCGACAGCGCCCGATCCGATTTCCATCGACGTCTTTCGTCGTAACATCGCTCCCGACCTTCCGTCCGCTTACCATGACCAACTCTTGGAACTTCTCTGCCGCTTCCGCAACTCTTTCGACCTTTCCCAGCCCTCCTTGGGGCGCGCATTGGCCGTCTCTCACACAATTGACACTGGTACCCACGCTCCCTTGCGTCAGCGACCGTACCGAGTCTCGCCGAGCGAGCGCCGCGTCATCCGTGACAATGTTGACGACATGCTTCGGCGCGGCATAATACAGCCTTCTCACAGCCCTTGGGCCTCTCCTGTTGTCTTGGTGACGAAAAAAGATGGCTCCATCAGGTTCTGTGTGGACTACCGCCGTCTCAACAAGATCACACGCAAGGATGTTTATCCTCTACCCCGAATCGACGACGCACTGGATTGCTTGCAGGGAGCGGAGTATTTTTCATCCCTCGACTTACGCTCCGGCTACTGGCAGGTCCCGATGGCGGCGAACGACAGGCCGAAAACCGCTTTCGTCACCCCAGACGGCTTGTATGAGTTCTATGTGATGCCATTCGGCCTCTGCAATGCTCCAGCCACATTCGAAAGGATGATGGACACTATTCTCAGTGGCCTCAAATGGGAAACTTGTCTGTGTTACTTAGATGACATTGTCGTTTTTTCCAAAGATTTTCCTTCCCATCTGCACCGCCTTCAGCGCGTACTCACTAGCCTTACTGACGCCGGCCTCCAACTAAACTTGAAAAAATGTTACTTCGGTGCAACGCAGCTCACAATATTAGGCCATGTCATCTCCAAAGACGGCGTTCTTCCTGACCCTGCCAAACTTCGCGCCGTCGCTGACTTCCCCAAACCAACCACCTTAAAAGAACTTCGCAGTTTTATAGGCTTATGCTCATATTTTCGCCGCTTCATCCGAAATTTCGCCAGTATCATCGCCCCTTTAACGCAGCTTCTTGCCGGCAGCCCGAACCTTTCGTCTTGGTCCCCCGCCTGCGATACCGCGTTCAGCACTTTACGCCGCCTGCTGGTCTCTCCCCTCATCCTTCGCCATTTTGATCCCGCCTGTCCGACAGAAGTTCACACTGACGCGAGTGGTGTGGGCTTGGGCGCAGTTCTTGCCCAGCGAAAGCCTGGGTATCCGGAATACGTCGTCGCTTACGCCAGCCGCGCCCTCACCAAGGCGGAATCAAACTATTCTGTTACAGAAAAAGAATGTCTCGCCATCATTTGGGCAATTGCTAAGTTCCGCCCTTACATTTACGGCCGGCCCTTCTATGTCGTCACAGACCACCACGCCCTATGCTGGCTATCCTCCCTCAAAGATCCTTCTGGCCGACTCGCCCGCTGGGCTTTACGTCTCCAGGAGTTTGATATACACGTCATTTATCGCTCCGGCCGCAAGCACTCGGACGCCGACGCCCTTTCTCGTTCACCACTCCCATGCGAGTCAACCTCTGCCCTCGTCTGTGCCTACGAATTCTCTTCGTTCAACATCCCTGATATGCTCTCCGAACAATTGAAGGATCCTTGGATCACCTCGCTGCTAAACTTCCTGAACACTCCCTCGCCGCATCCTTCGACCCGGACCCTTCGACGCCAAGCCCACCACTTCGCCGTTCGTGATGGCCTCTTATACCGCCGTAATTACCTCCCCGACGGCCGGAAGTGGCTGTTGGTCATCCCTCGACACCTCCGTGCTACAATCTGTGCCTCTTTTCACTCCGCTCCACAATGCGGCCACGCCGGTGTACTGAAAACATATGCTCGCCTTCGTCAGCGATTCTACTGGCGAGGTATGTACCGCTACATACGTCCGTACATTCGGTCGTGCACCGCCTGCCAACGTCGCAAGAAACCTCCCCACCCCGCCGCCGCTCCTTTGCAGCCGTTACCTTGCCCTGGCCGTCCCTTTGACCGCGTCGGCATTGATCTTTATGGCCCGCTTCCAACTACTTCGGCTAATAATCGGTGGATCATCGTTGCCGTTGACCATTTCACCCGTTACGTCGAAACGTCGGCTCTCAAATCTGCTACCGCAAACGATGTCGCTCACTTCATTCTACACAGTCTTGTTCTTCGTCACGGCGCCCCGAAAGAACTTCTAAGTGACCGCGGCCGTGTTTTTCTCTCGGACGCCGTCGAGGCCCTGCTCAAGCAATGCCAAATCGTTCATCGCTACACCAGCGCCTATCACCCCCAGACCAACGGCATGACTGAGCGGTTCAACCGCACTCTGAGTGACATGCTCGCCATGTACGTTGACACCGCCCACTCCAACTGGGATCAAGTGCTCCCGTTCGTCACGTACGCGTATAACACAGCTATTCAGACAACAACGGGGTTTTCTCCTTTCTTCCTCTTATATGGCCGGGAGCCTACGTCCACCATGGACACCATCCTTCCTTATCACCCTGACCCTTCCGAGACCACCTTACTCTCCGAAGCTCACCTGTATGCCGAAGAATGCCGGCAACTTGCCCGCTCTTTCACCACACAGCCACAATGGGATCAGAAGCACCATCGGGATTCCCCGGACCCTCCAGCGTCATACCCATCTGGCGCCCTCGTTTGGCTCTGGGTGCCTTCCTCCACTCCCGGCCTCGCCACGAAACTACTGTCTCGCTTTCACGGACCTTACCGGGTTGTCCACCAAACTTCTCCGGTGACTTATATCGTTGAGCCGCTCGTTCCCTCTTCGGACCACCGTCGCCGGGGGCGCGAAACTGTGCACGTTGAGCGCCTCAAGCCTTACTATGACCCGCCCATCCTCTCCTCTCCGTAAGTCGCCAGGATGGCTCCTTTTTCGGAGGGAGAGTAATTGTAATGGGACCGACAGGCGCAGCGCAGCGAAGAAGCGGACGAGTTCAAGCGGGACAACGAAGAAGCAGACGAAGTGCAGCTGGGTTTTTCGAACAACGCCTGTGAGTGTGCCCGTCGTGTCGCCGGACAACCAAGACCAACCGACCTGTGCTTCAAATAAACGCCTTGACACTATATATATATATATATATATATATATATATATATATATATATATATATATATATATATATATATATATATTGCGCAATTTCTTCACGTAAGTTCTGCTCAGTCTGTCAATTGTCATTTATGCAAAAAAAGATTTTTACTTTCAGCAGATTTAATTGGCGCCTGAGGGGATAAAGAATATTCCCTACAGCAAATATAGCAGTGTATTTTCGCTGCTTTTTTTCTGCAAATGGCGCCGGCCATTAATAAATATCAAATAAGGTCGTATACCATTGCAAGATAATGTGGTGGCCTGTGGGGCGTACAATATTTGGTGTCTACATCTCTTGTAAAAATTGGTTAACCTTAAGTAGAATGACCAGCATTGAAATGCGCCATAAAAATGCTCTCCTCATTTCACAAGTCCGACACAAGGCATGCAGTGCAGCTCAGAAGCAATTCAAGATTTAAAAGAAGCTGAAGGAGTGGTTCTTGAACTGCAGTAATAGGTGGGCAATGCTGAAATTAGTTTGGAAGCACCATGAACCTTATTTATTGAAGATGCATGCGACGGTATGAACGCCGCACAAGACACGTGAAACTCCGAAGAGGGCGCGATAGTCTATTTGGAAGAACGTGTCCTTTCTGGTGACCTGTTACGTGCCAGGAGAAATTCACCGGCAGTACTTTCCGGTCATACAGTTGCACGTAGTTGCCTTCAAGGTTGCTGCGCTGGTTATAGGTTATCGTCTTGAAATTACGTGGTACCTGCCAGGCTCTTAATCTCTATATTACTGTAGCTTAATTTAGCGGAAGTAATATGATAGGCAAATCGCAAATATATGTTGGATATCATTGCGACTATACTATGTATCTTTAGTTACATTTTGATGCAGTTGCAACTGACAGCTAGTGCTGAGATGGCAAGCTATTTTAGAGCGAAATCTCTACTTCAGGACTAAAGGCAGAAAATCCGCTTCATCGCTGATCCTTTGACCTTGAATAAATAAATATTGCCGCGGTTTAGATTCAAAACCGAGGTGGCGCGAACACATGGGGATAGCTCCTTTAGATATAAGGACCTGATTTTAAAGGCCTTTGCGCTGGCCGTGTGACAGGGCTATAATACCCCTGTCACACGGGCACTTGTAAGGCCATAGAAATTAAGGTCCTTTGCCCCAAAGGCGCGTGACGCGCATCTACACGGCAAAGCGTCGAGACCTTTGCGATAAAGGTCCGTAGCAATGAAGGCGGCCGTCAGCGGCCTTAAAGTTGCTTAAAGCAGCACCCAGACGGCAGCGCCAGCTAGCGAGCTCAAAGAATAAAAAATTGACGCAATTTTAATTTTGAAACCGTAAAAAAATATCTAATTTATCTTATTTAATGGTTAATTTTGCGTTAAAGTGCACTTAACCGTAGAGGAGACTATGACTAAAGACATCCACACTGCTAAAAAAGGACTTGAACGCTTTTCAGCAGCCGCATCGACACACACGTGCTTGCGCATCTCGCTTTGCTGTTTTTTCTTCGTTTGCTCTTTGTTGTGTGCGTGTTTTGAGTTTGCTTGTGTGCACAAAGACACAAGCAACAAAGCACGCTTCTCGAACACAACGAGGAGCCGAACGGAAAAGTGCGCCTACTGTGGTCGGACCGAGAACAATGAAAAAAAAAAAACTTTGTTTCAAAATATCTGTTTCTCACGGTCAGAACGCTCGTTTATTATCGTGATAGCTACTTTTTCCAACATAAACGAAAGCACTCTTAGCTGAAGTGCTACCGTCTGCATAATTTCATAATGTTACTAGCGCCACTTCACACACAGCGGTGACTTTTGGCATTCACAGAGGCCGCGTTCTAGCTCCTTTGGATTTGCCGTGTAGCAGCCTCGCTGCTCCTTTTCGGTTTTCCTCCTTTAGTGCAATAAGACAACTTTACGGCAAAGGCCGAGAAGAAGTCCCGTGTGACAGGGATATTAGTCACGTTGTACCACTGTGGGGAGGCGGTCAATGGCGACTTTTTTTCGTTGAGTCGAAGAGCGAATTCCCTGGGCATGTTCTGGGGGAAGGTTTCCTTTTGTGCAGTTGATGTTGTTCGAGGCGGTTTGGATGTTCCAACATTTCAGAAGGAGTCTTTTTTGGTAATTTGTTTCGGTTCCGAGGTTGCGGGTTTCTTCAAAGTTGATTCTATGGTCGGAGTCCTCGGAATGTTTTGCTACAGGATTGCGCTCTCTTGCGAAGTTACGGACGTCGTTTTTATGTTGCCGAATTCTTTCTTTGAGATTCTTGGTTTCGCCGATATAGCTGACGTAGCTTGCGTCGCAGTCGGGGCAAGAAATTTTGCAGACATTGCCTTGGGCTTTTTCTCTCCGCTGCCGGTCTTTGGGAACAGGCAGGCAAAGCGCAACAGTGTTTGTGGGCTTGTGCGCAACCTGGAAACCCCTTTTTTTCAGGATTCGGGCGACGGTTTCGCTGGCACTTCTGACATAAGGCAAAGTGAAGTATTTTGGCGGTGGCGTTGGTCTTTGTGCGTTGATTTCTTGGCGCATGTTGTCGTGTTTTTGAAGTCAAATGGTTTTTTGAATAAAGTTTTTGGGTAGCCGTTCATGATGACTTCTTGGAATATCGTGCGTTGTTCTTTTTTTCTGTCAAGTTCTGTGCTGCAGTATGTCTCACCTCTTCTGAACAACGTCTTCACCACTGATGCTTTATGGACTGTCGGGTGGTTCGAAGAGAAGTGGAGATACCGGCCTGAGTGAGTTGGTTTGGGTTATGCGGAGAATTGAAGGATACTGTGGTTTCGGGACACGAGGCCGTCCAAAAACGGCAGGGAGTTTTCTTGTTCCACCTCTAGCGTGAACTGAATATCAGGTTCAGCAGAGTTTAAATGAGAAGGTAAATTTTGAATCTCAGATCTTTTCATGACTGCAAAGCAGTCGTCGACATACCCGAGGAAAATCTTTGGTTTCGGGTGGAATGAGTTGGCTCGTTGTTCGATGTGTTCCATGGTTAAATTGGCCATGACGACAGAGATGGAGGCTCCCATTCGCGTTCCTTTCACTTGTCGCTAAAATTCCCCGTTTGACGAGAAGTATGTGTTTGATGGACACGGCTCCAGGATGCGGCACACATCATTTACACTCATCGGGGGTCGTGCGCTGGGTGTGTCGTCGCGTTGCAGGGCGTCTCGGGTAGCAGTCACCGCAAGCTTCACGGGGATTTTTGTGGAAAGGGACACCACGTCGAAGGAGACAAGGCATTCGTCGGCCTCAAGGGTGGCTTGGGACATCAGTTCGATGAAGTGATTGGAATGACGGATATGGGTCGTTGTTTTTCCTGCGATTGGGGATATGAGCTTGTGAAGGTATTCCGACAACGAGCGAAGGGGGGAGCACCGGAAGTCCACAATCGGGCGTAAAAAGGAATCCCCGGTTTGCGGGCTTTGGGCAGGCCGTAGAAGGGTGGAGCCGATCCGTTGGTGCTCAGTAACTAGAGGTAGAGGTTTCGGAAGTAGCAGTGCTTTTTCAAGACTTCTTTTAATATCCCGGTCGAATTTCGATGGAGGCGAAATTCTAGAGGCCCGTGTACTGTGCGATGTCAGTGCACGTTAAAGAACCCCACGTGGTCTACATTTCCGGAGCCCTTCACTACGGCGTCTCATAGCCTGAGTCGCTTTGGGACGTTAAACCCCCATAAACCATAAACTTCTTTTAATGTTTTGTTTAGCCTTGCTTGGGTAGTCGTTGTGGGGTCCTTCTTCAACTTTCATATTCCGGACTGCTGAGTAAGGCGGATATTTTTTTTTCGTAGTCCCGTCTGTCGAGAACGACTGTTGTGCTGCCCTTGTCCACCGGGAGAATCACTCTGTTGGTGTGTGTCTTGAGTTCTTGCAGGGCTTGCCTTTGATCCGGTGGTAGGTTTGTCTCTTTTCGCTGTGCTTGCATTGCATTAAGTACACCTATTGTTTTGAGCCTGACCACTTATCGTACACCATGTTCCAGTTGCCGGATGCCAACTTCAAGCGCACATACAATTACTGTAAGGGGGGTCTATTCACCTCAAGGTTCAATTTGTGTCCCGTGGCTAGGATTGATGTTTCGGTGCTTGTGAGCTTTCTGGAGAAGTTGGCGACCTGGTCAGAAGTGCATGTTTCGAAAACCAATTTCTATAGAGAATTAACAACGAGTAACAGAATATCAAGCAAGCAGCAGTAGTTTATTGTATTGTGAATAAATTGATGCAATAGCAACAAAGGTTGGAAGGAAAACAGCACAATAGTAATCGATTATTTTTCTGTAATTGTAAAGTTATTTTTCTGGGGATTATGATGATGATGATGATAGATTTTCATGGCGCAAGGGCATCTGAGGCAAAAGAGCGTCATGGCAGAAAGTTTTTTCGACTACTCAAGGTTGGATCCGAGACCCGTTTCCCAAGGATTTCATCCAAAAGGAGCCGAGCACCAGGCAGGGGAAATCTTGTACTCATTGTATCACCGCTGGGTACCCGGTGGCACTAGGTATCGAACCCCCCCCTCCCCCCCCCCCCGTATGCGAAGCGTGCGCTCAACCACTTGGCCAGCGCTGCAGTTTTTCTGGGGATGTAACTGACCACTCTAATCAGTTACATTTCAGATGGAGTAATTGCAATTGGTTACCTACTTTTTGTAACGTGTACCACGACTGCTCTTGAGTCTCAAACCAGAGCTACGTGGTGATTACACGCGGCAAAAAGCTGCTTGCCCTAGCATGCAATAATGAGCTGCGGGACGACCGGACATGCGGCTGGTATTTAAACTTCGGCCAGCCCGTGGCACCACAGCGGGTAGCCCCGCTGACGCAGTCGGTTTCGGAATGAAAAACGTGCAGCCTTACTTACTGCGGAAAGATGGAGCAGGCTGAGAGACGCTTGGAGCTCTGGTAGTGTTCTCGAGACACTCCCGCATGAACATGCGTGACGAAAGTGCCTGCTGAGACTCATTGTTTTACGCGATAGCATAAAGCGTGGCCCGCATGGAGCGTTTCTCCGGGCGATTCGTCGGCGTCGACGGTAGCGGAGCGTTTTTTTTTTTTTTTGCCGCGGAGAGGACATTTTCGCCAAATCGTCGGGTTCTGGCGGAAGAGAAAAAAATGCCGACGCCGCGCCGACGCCGGGAGAGGACAGCGACAGAGGGCCAATGAGAGCCGGAGCGGGCGTCGCGTGATTATGGCCGGATCCACGCCGGCCGAGAGAGACGCGCTCGCGAGCATTTTGCGCGCGAGAGCCAGCGCCTTCACCGCGCTTTCTGCGCATCCGTCTAATTTCAATATGGATGGGGCGCGCACATCGCACAACTGGCCGGCAAAAAAACACCGCTCGGTTGCTGACCATGTGGGAGTTAATTTGTCGACGCCGGCGCGGGCGCGCGACGCGATTTCGCGGGCAAAAAAAGGCTCCATGCGGACTACCGACTGCAGAGCTTCCGACTTCAGCACCACTACTTGTAGACAAAAACAATAATGAAAACACAAACACAATCAGCCCTCACGCGGGCAGTGAGCGCTGATTTGCTCTCAGAGGCAAAGAAGGATGCTGCATTCGTCGACAAGATCATTGCTGAAAACGAAACATGCTGTTTTCAATACAATCCTCAAAGAGGCAGAGCGCCGAATGGCGGTCCACAAGCTCTCCGGCGTCGAGAAAAAAAACAGGTGCGGCGACAGAAGACCAAAACAAAGATGATGCTAATAGTTTTTGTCGATGCCAGAGGTGTCATACACCGCGAATTCGTCCCACCACTCTACTACATCGAATACGCACGGCGTCTGCTCTCACTCCTGCCTGGATGCATAAGACGGGCGTGGCATCGTCTCTGCTATGTTCTTTATGTGGTGTGTGCGGGGATATCGAATATTATATTATGTACTGCGCAGAGTACGGCGCGGAAAGGTATGTGATGTTCGCTTCCTTTAAGAACACAGGAACCCTTCATAGTACAGTCCAGGACATTGTCTACCCGAGTGAAAACCAGACATGCAGAAGGGAGGCTGCACGCCTTCTTTTAACATTTCTGCAGGACACTGATCTTGTTTCTAAATGGTGACAGCAGGAACGGACAGTGGTCTACTGTGATTGAATGTGTGCGTAGATGGTGTCTTCTGGAGTGGACTTTGTTATACTGTGAGTGAATGTGTGTAGGGATTCTGGCACTGCAATGAACTATGTTCTACTGTGACTGAATATGTGCATAGATGGTGACTTCTAGAGTGGACTGTGGTGCGGACTGTGTGGAGTGAGCGTGTGCATAGATGGTGACTGCGGGAGTAGAATATGTGCTATTGTGACTGCGCGCATAGCGGGGTAGATCCGACAGGTTTTGGGACATTATTAACATAGATGTGACGCTACGGTGGAGCAATCGCCGGCATAACAAGCAATGCTAATCCCACCTGTAGCATTCATGAGCTCAACTCAACTCCCATGACGGTAGAGGGTGAATCAGGAGATTTATATCCGCGTGCTCCAACATATGCGTGATGCACTGCGACGCCGTCGCCCTGACTTATGGGCATCTGGACAATGGCGCCTTCTCCACGATAACGCAAGGCCGCAAACTGCTCTCAGCGTGACAAAATTTCTCGCCAAGCACAGCATTACTGTACTTCTCCATCCGCCATACTCGCCTGACCTCTCCCCATGCAATTTTTTCCTGTTTCTTCGTGTGAAGAGAGCCCTAAAAGGTCGCTGGATGGGGAGCTTGGAGGCCATTCAAGACGCCACGACAAAGGTGCTGACAGCCCTGCCAAATGAAGCGTTTTCGAAATTTCCCAAGACCTCAAGAAGCGTTGAAAGCTGTGTACAGACTGCAAGGGAGACTATTTCGAAGGGGTGCTGCACAAACTATTTCAATGTTAAACGCATTTTATTTAATTGACAAAGCCTTGTAACTTTACTGACGAAGGTTGTGTCTAGACTTTGGGTTCAGCAAATTGAACCCTATTTTAGTCTTTGCTATTTTAGTCTTTAACCAGGTTAGAAACAATGTCAACTCTGGCTTTCCTTTAAAAAAATAGAAATATCTACGAACGCCATGAACTGTATGGCTGTGCTTAGCCTCCTTGCAGCTTGGCCTCCTTGCTATACCAGCCCTTATCCCCAATCTATACTCCGTTTCAAACATCATGTGCAACGCTGTCAAAGCTAGCTCTCTTGTTGCGCTGCCTGCATCTGCGACCAAAATGTAGTGCGTTATTTGTGATGAACGAAACATAGTACATGCTTTGCGTGTAGGTTTACCACATGACATAGTTGTCATGATCTTGATTAAATGCACTGTTATTGCAGACAATACGGTGTCGCTTTCTCGTGCAATAGACCACTCAGGCACAGAACAAGCGCGGAGTAACACTCCTTCCTTTATTTTCCCGTACGGACTACTTCCGCACCTTTCACAGCGTTGCACCTGATGTATGAAACGGAGTATAGACATTTACTATTGAAGTTCTTGGCTGCCCGTGATATTGATAGGGATTGTTATACTTTGTACAGAGTGAAAGCGCATCATGATTCTCGAATCATTCAATCAAATGTATCGCTGCGCAGTAGAACCGATATGTTTGTTCTTTTATCGCTTTAGATTTCTGCCCAGGGTCCTAATTAGTGCCGAATTCTTTCTTACCGGCCAGCTTATGAACAAATACGGTTCAAACGTTTAGTCTGATGCTTGGGCGAGTTGGTATGCCATTTTCAAGCACAGCGCGAAGTAGACAAGGACTGAAGGCGGACACACACAGACAAGCTTTCACTTGCAAATAAAAATTTACTGCTTGTTCACAAGAATACACGAATACATCCTCTCATCTTTTGCCTTTGTTTTCTCTTGCTTGTATTATATATTTGTAATACGTTTTTGTCCGGAATTCTTGTACCCACTCTTTCCGGCAAGCGTTCGCTTTCGAACCAACCAGCTCTCGCAGCCGAGACGCGAGACTACCACATTTTTTTCTATGTCTGGTTGTTTCAGTGAGATAGCCATGGCAACTGATTAATGTTTATGTTGTTGTTATCACAACAGAACGCTTTGGTCTATTTAAAAGCATGGCTGCTGTGCTAGTGTGTGACCGGCGTGTCGTGCTAATGGGTGGCTTCATTTGCGTACGTCATCGGCCAGGTCGTGCAAATTTTGATGCTCCCAGGGACAAGAGCGAAGAAGTATTCTCACGCGTTGCAGGTGTCGCTGGGCTTATTAATATGGGAGCATCTCGCCCGCTTTTTTCCTCGTTCACCCTCATTCGGGGGCATTCTCGCGCCCGTATCCATCGAAATTATGCATTTTACGCACTCGCTTCACGTAGGCTGTTATGTGAAACTACCAGCTCCATTTTGTGACCATTGATGTGTTTGATCAGCTCGGTAGAAATAATTGTTCAGCATTTATTGCACAATTGGCGCTTTTGAACCAACAGTTTGTCATTCATATGCGATTGAAACTGCTATACTGTGTTTCTTGCTGCCTGCCGCTGTTTGCCGCTTCGGTGTTGTTTAAAGAGGAAGTACGTGCGAAAGATTTTTAACTTGGCTGTTCTGTACTTTTGTAGCAGAGGGTAAAATCCGGCACTTCACAAAATTTGTACACCTTGAATAAAATAACACGCAAAGCAACTGTCTCCAATGTGGATGAAATTTCTAGTATGAAGTGTGAATTAAAAAATCATAATGGGGGCTCGACGATTAAGGGCCGTCTCAGTTCGAAATTGCACGAAGCGTGATTTGAACTGTGAACTCCCGGCATGACAAGCTTTGCTCAACGAACACTGTCTTTGACTGCAAAGGTTAATCTGGGGAGGATGTGTGAAGTATAAAAATCCTCGTTCATCAATTGTTACACGGCACTGTGTAGAGCTCCTTCTCATATGCATAATACAACATTCCGTCGCATTTCCCGTCCCTTTTGAAGCTTTATCAGAACATTATCAATCCTTTATTGGCAGCTCGTTCACGAGGTAGAACTAGCAATTTATCAGTAACCTCTCTCAAAATGGCCTGGCCTTGATACAATTTCATGCGAATTTCACTCGTGTATTAACAGAATGAATACGTCAAGAAAGCAGTACAGAGCTGACCACTCGCTGTGGGAGCGGGAAATTCCGCCAGGAATGCACCGGCTACAACGACTGCGCCCACGCAACGCTATGCTGTTGTTTACACAAATGCATATACAAGCAGCCATGTACTGCTTGTTCTCACTGCATATTACGCAGCATAAGCTCTCATTATCTGAACAATTCTCTTGCGCACCGATTTCGCTTTTATTTGTTTAGACGCTACAATAACGCTGAATGAAGCGCCGACGATGAGATCGCCTTCCTGGGAAACGAAGCTTGATGGTCGGTTTTGTTGACACCGCTAAGGACCAGTGCTTCTCGCATACTGTATCTTCTTTCTCCGATGTAAAAGATACTTTACTGTGAATAGTTCTATTCACTAGCCTTCTCGGTGACCGTATCAATTTAATAAAACACTCAAATTTATGGCCCAAAGCTGGCGCAAACAACTGCTCCTGGCAGCCTGCAGGTTTTTTCATCACATCGAATAACTGCATTACTTCCCGCTTACTGTACGCGCTTCTTCCAACGTAAGCAAGGCTCTATTTAGGTCTCAGTTGACAGAACTACGGTAGATGCTCATTAGCATCAGATGAAACTTGCGAATTCACTCTATTCAAAAGCCTGCAGTGTACACACGAAACTGCAGACTTGCTAGGCATACATGTCGAGGGAGAAGTCGGTCTGGCCGGCATCGAATGAAATTTCAGGCGAATGCTATCACTTGCAAGTGTAATTTTATTATAATATAAAATTTAGCTCATCGTTTCGCTTTTTCTAACAAGCATAAGGCTGCGAAAACCGCAGCTGTTCAGGTCATCAGCTCGAATCTCTTCATCCAGCTGCGACTGCAACCTCGATCGTAGACGAAAGGAGGCAAGTCCGCTGATACCACAGCCCGCACTGCAGACGACTCTGCAGCCTGCATGTCATTGAGACGTCTCTGCATCATTTCAAAATGGCGGTCACTGTCGGATCCCAAAATCGATAGCATGGGCACTCAAACTATGGAAAGATAATCACAGCCTTTTGTACTTTTCAGTGAAGTTCGAAATTGAAATACTTCGAATAACCTTGCCATAGCCCGCATAAGAAACTCATCATTTAGCATGATTTGCATGTTTTAAGATGTCCGCCAACACAACGCTGCCATCCGCGATAAAAGTAACAGACCTCCTCTTTGAAGTTCCGACACCTGCCACTCTACTTGGTGTGCCGCCTGACAAAGTATTTCTGCTGTCGAGACAGACCAGCGCAGTGTGCTCTTCGCTATAGTGTACTACTCGAAGCCAGAAGTGCTTTGTCAAGTGGCGCCCCCATGCAGAGTGGCACAGGTCGCAACTTGGAGGGGTGGTCTGCTACTTATGCTAACGACAGTAACCAGGCTCTTCCAATGTATTTGAACTAAGTTCGGCTTTGTGGTGCCTCTTGGCCGTTTTGGTCTTTTCCTTTCTGTCGCACGAGCTTAACTTGGCTTCGCTTCACTATTCACTGTGCGTTTTATCTGTTTTTCACGTCGGCATTACGAAAGAAGCACGTACCCCTTCCCTCGCATGTGGGCGCATAATAGAGCTCGCTCAGTCCTCGCTGTACTGCGGTTCCTCTTTCTCAGCGGAAGAGTGGTGTCTGCGCACGTGGATTCTCAGATGATCCATGTCCGCATGGCCCTGACCGCAGTGCGGGCAGTGCAGCGCGTACTGGCGGCTATGAACTACTCTCTCATGCCTTCTGGTATTGCTGCGCGTCGCGAACCTCCGCCCACAATGCGAGCAGGCATGGGGTTTCTCTCCCGTGTGCGTAAGTATGTGCCGTTTGAGGAGGCCGAGGTCTGAGAAACCCTTCCCACAGAAGCGACACACGAGTGACGCAAGCCTGCCGCCGGAGGAGTGGTGCACATTGCGGTGACGCGCCATATTAAAGGCGCGTCTGAAGCGCTGTCCACAGTCGGTGCACTCGTGAGGTCTCTTCTTCGAGTGGGTTAGCAGGTGTCTGGTGAGGTGATGCCTCCGTGCGACAGCCTTTCCGCACTCCTTGCACACGAAGGGCCGCTCGCCCGTGTGGCTCCGCTGGTGTGTGGTGATGTGGCTTCTGTATGGAAGCAAATGAAAGGAGGAGGGGAGAGGGCATATTTTCACAGGCCTAGTTGACGACGATTATCAGAAAAGCAGGAATCTCATGGATAATAAAAAAAAAACCTGCGCCTATACATCAACATCATCCTCAGGCTGACTGCATCCACTGCAGGGCAAAGGCCTCTCCCCTTTCTCTCCAATTAACCCTGTCCTTTGCCTGCTCCACCCACCCTATGCCTAAGAACTTCTTAACCCAATCCGCCCACCTAACCTTCTGCCGCCCCCTGCTACGCTCCTCTTCTCTTGGAATCCACTCCGTTACCCTCAAGGACCAGCGGTTATCTTGCCTTCGCATCACATGCCCTGCCAAGCCCATTTCTTCCTCTTGATGTTTACTAGGATGTCATTAACCCGCATTTCTTCCCTCACCCACTCTCCTCACTTCCGGTCTCTTAACGTTACACCAATAAAGAATTGAGCCTTTTGTTCCCGCGAATGCAACTGCACAATTCTGCTCAGTTTCTTCTTGTAACAAGAAAGCATTGATCCTCTCCAATTGCGTTTATTCCAGACTGAAAATGAATCATTGCGGAAAAATAGCAGACGGTGAGCAAGGCTGACATGCAATTCCGTGCAGAAGCAATATAGTCAGTGTGCTGTGTTTCCACTCCGTCAAAGGTACAGCGCACCAAGTCCTGGTCTTACCTCCTGGCTGGTGTGAAAGGTTTTTTTTTTTATACGGCGATTTTTGCTGCAGAGGCCGTCATAATGCAAATTGCCTAAAAGGTAAGGCACATTGCGACGGGGACGAGTAAATTATTTCTGGGGTGCGGTCATTGGTTTTCCAAATAAAGAAGAAGCCAAATTTGGTTGTATTCAGTTGCTTAAGCGAGAAAGTTTTGGTCGGATTTCAGAATGCGACCTAACTGGAAACACAATCTCCAGAGAAAATGAGAAATGGCTTACGTCGTGAAAATGATGCAAAAAAAGAAACGAATAGAAAGTGTTCTTGCAATAATAATATAATAATAATAATTGGTTTTCGAGAAAAGGAAATGGCGCAGTATATGTCTCATATATCGCTGGACACCTGAACCGTGCCGTAAGGGATGGGATAAAGGAGGAAGTGAAAGAAGAAAGAAAGAGATGCCGTAGCAACATCTGAGGCCTTCCTTCCTTACTTCAGTAGCGGAGGGCTCTGACATCTCGCGACAACGTGCACTGACATCCCGCAGCACACGGGCGCTTTAGCGTTTTCCCGCTATAAAAACGCGGCCGCCGAGGTCGTATTCGGAGTTACGCGTTCTAAAGCAGTGCTCTAATCAAATGCGTCACAGAAGAAACTGGTATCAGTGGTTATAAGTGTGAATTTGCACGTTCTCGGTAATATCCTGTATTCTATACGTGCTGCTGCAGCTGAGTTAGAGCACTGTACCGTCGACGGTTCGAAAACACGCGTGAAAGAACAGTTCGAACGCCACGGGGCACAGAAGAGAAGGAAGACACAACACGCGCGTCGCCTTCTCCGCGTGAAGTGCCTTCCTTCTCTTCTGTGTCCCGTCCAGTGCGCGCTATTAGTGCCTAGGCACTAATTCGAGGCGTACCAACGCTGAGCAGAATAATAATAATAATAATAAAAATAATTGATTTTTGGTGGAAAGGAAATGGCGCAGTATCTGTCTCATATATCGTTGGACACCTGAACCGCGCCGTAGGGGAAGGGATAAAGGAGGGAGTGAAAGAAGAGAGGAACAAATAGGACCGTAGTGGAGGGCTCCGGAATAATTTCGACCACCTGGGGATCTTTAACGTGCACTGACATCGCACAGCACACGAGCGCCTTAGCGTTTTTCCTCTATAAAAGCGCAGCCGCCGTGGTCGGGTTCGAACCCGGGAACTCCGGATCAGTAGTCGAGCGCCCTAACCACTGAGCCACCGCGGCGGGGCGAGCAGAATAGTCCGTGTTCTGTTCCATGGTTGTTCGCAGCCGGCCCATCTCGAGCGTTCTGTCCCGCGGCACTGCCCGCTCATCGTCGTCTTCTACGTAGAACTAGTCCTGTGGTTTTAACCCCGCTAGAAGATATTCTTCTGCCCACTCATGATCGTCTTCTGCGTAGCAGAAATCCCTGCTTGCGCACTAATTTCAATATAGAAAAAATTATGTTAATTTTTTTGCACCATGTCTAAACAAGGACAGCAAGACATATTTTGGCTTACTTGTGATCGCTGGAATAGGGGCAGTATCTACAGCTGTGCCTCCCTTCCGGCTTCTCCAAGTGGTTGCCCTGCCGATGCTTCTCCAGAAGCTCTTGTGCGGAGAACAGGTCGCCGCATGTCTCGCAGGGGAAGGCCGGAACAGGAGCAGACTTGGTGTTCTCACCCTCTGAAAATAGATCATAGTAGACAGTGATTTGCTGATGGACACCGAATACCTGGGACGCTTTTCATTTTAGCACTGCCCCTTCTCTAATCGTCAGAAACGCACGGCAACGAACCAGGTGAAGTAGTGTGTCAGACCCTCTGTTTTTCTTTTTTTTTTTACGAAAGAATCGAATGAAAACTTTATTTCACTGGATTCTTTCTTGTAAACTAATTATGACGGCTCATTCTTGGGAAATCTTCACGTGCCGTCGCGGGCGCCATTTTATTGTACAGCGTTCAGCTTCAGCGGCAAACACACCGGGCTGCCTTCCGATGTGCCCCATTTACACCAACATGGCGGTCACTGTGGCTCGGGTGAGTTCTCCCTATACTACTGCTCCTACAGACGACAACCCCACCGGCAATATAATTAAAACGATTTTGGATAGGGCGACAAAGAGCGCAGTGAATAAGTGTTCATCTCACCTTCATTTCCTAACACCACTCAATCCTCTCCCCTTTTGTTATTCTGAGTTAACGCAGGGCGGTTTTAAATCAAATTCATTCACTTCAAAACGCATCTTTAACGTCTGACCAGGATATATTTGCTTACAAGAAATTAAACACGCCTGCACTGAAATACTCAAACTTCGTTGGCAACCTTTAATTACAACTACATGGCTAACTGGACCACTGTAATTAACCTCTCGAACTCGGCATTGGAGCCTACATGAGCTGTTTTTAAAATGGCTATTAAGTGGGCAACTTGTGAGTAATGAAATCCAACGAGTTTTCATATCGCGTACAAGTCTGCCAGTGAGCCCATAATATAGAAATATTTCTTTAGAGCGTTACCACATAAATTATTTCCTTCATGAACTCAACTGTTAGGAGAAGTCTTAGTGCGAGACCAGAGCGACGACGTTGCGATCAGTTCCGGAAACACGTGGCACACTCTTGACCGCCTCGGAGCAAGAAAAGTCGCGGCCTGCCGCCCCGCGACATGCTTCCGAACGCAGCTGCGGTGAGCGCAATGGAAACATCCTGATGCTGCGGATGCAGTGCCAGTATATATTAGGCACATATGATGGAACCAGCGAAACAGGCGCTGGATAACACAAAGAGGCACACACACACAACACCGTACTCACACAAACGTGTGCATTATGAACCACCTAGCCCAGAAATTTAATCTATTAAAATAAAATAGTGATACGGGATAGCGTGATTTGACCTGTGCGTGCGCCAAATGCTATTTCATATCAAGCCTTATATTACGCTTGCTTTGGGTACCCCATTTTCACAGTATATCGTACGCGGCTCTTGCGCGCTCTAAAACATATTTTCCAAAATGGCGGCGCCAATTGAAGCAGGACCCCTCGGACCATCGCCTAGAACTGAATTCGTCGTTACTGCCGTTTTCAGTGCGTTCACTGGCCATAAATGGGGCACCGGGCTTTCGCTTCGTCTCATCTCGGCTATAGCAAAACGTATGAGCAATAAAATTGCTTTAATTTCTTCACTTAGACTGATGATTATGCCGCTTCTAGTCTCAAAAAGGAGCGTCAATTTGTTGGCAAAATTCTTCCATTTCACACAACATGATGGCGCCACTAAGCTGAGCTTATCGTTACTTCTCCGTACGCATATGCTCAACTAAATGTGTTAATGTGACAAATCGCGTAACGTGCCGCAAAATGCGTGCGTTTAGCGTACATAAACGAACACACGCTTATGGTACGTAGACAGCGTGAATAATATTCTTTTCTAACCATAACTCTGTAAGGCGCGAGCAGACGAACGCATACGTGTATAGCGCAGAGGAACACATTTAACGAGCTCTCCTGATTGGCTGAGGAGGTCTCCGCCTACGGGATGCTATGATATGAGGTTGTGTTTCCGTCGAGATTATGTACTAGTGCCTGAACAGGGTCCAAAAAATCACTACATAGGTTTGCATAATGGATTTCGTAGACTCAACGAATTTGGTTTGGTTTATGGCGGTTTAACGTCCCAGAGCGACTCAGGCTATGAGAGACGCTGTATAGTGAAGGGCTCCGGGAATTTCGACCACCTGGGGTTCTTTAACGTGCGCTGACATCGCACAGTACACGGGCCTCTAGAATTTCGCCTCCATCGAAATTCGACCGCCGCGGCCGGGATCGAACCTGCGTCCTTCGGGTCAGCAGCCGAGAGCCGTAACCACTCAACCACCGCGGCGGCTTCAACGCACTTGGTTTCATGGTTTTTAAAAAGACTGGTTGTACGAAGAAGCATGAAACCAAGTTCTCTTGGTATACGGAATGGATTGTGCATAGCCTACCATTCACTTTCGGAAATAAATATATAGGTCAGAGTGGAAGGCGCCTGAAAGACCGCCTTGTGAACATCGTTGCAATGTCAAAAAAAAGAAATGTGGTTTCACTGATGCGACTTGAAGGAAATGCAAATCCAAGAGCAAAACTGCATAAGAACTATGAAGAATGCACTGTCGTCACGAGGAATGGTTGCGAACTTCCGCACAAAATCATTGAGGCAGGAGTCATAGATAGCTTAAGTGACACGTGCATCGCTAAACAATCTGTCGGGCTAGAGCTCTCAAAGACGTAGAATGTCTAAGAAATCACTAAGCAGTTCTTCTCCGGGCCCTTCGCAATGTATGGCCACGTCGTGTGTATCACTCGCTGTTCACTATAAACCGTTGCAAGTTAGCTCTCGTGTGTGTGCTTTCTTTTTACTGCGTGATGTCGTGTTATTCTCGGTGTTATGTTAGCAGTACTGTTCCTCACGGACGGAGGAGCAGCTGCCGCTGATGGGTTGAGCCATTGCGAGCTGGTGGCGGGGTTCAAATATTCAATCAAAAAATAAATGGCCACAGTTTAGCTCCGGTTAAACCTGGAGCGACGCGATAGGTACAAGTGGCCGAGTGGAACTCGCTCAGTCGAATTGCAAAATCAGTATTTCGCCACTCCGTTTCGCTGGGTGTTCCTTCTTCATCTTCGGCCCTGGACGTGGGTTCACACTTTACCCCTCTCCACACACTAGGTTTCGTCGGCGCGAAGCGCTGCCTGCGCTGCACCGCACCACGTGACCAGCCACGGCGCCGCCGCCGAGCTCAACGGCGGCCACGCAGCTCAAGGGGTGCCATGCTAGCCCGGGATACATAGTGCGTTTTTGTCGGCGTTTTTCGCCCGACGACGCGCGTGTGACACTCGGCGTAGAGAAAAACACCCGGCGCCGCCGATCTGGGCCCGCCAAATCGGCGAGACCGGAAGCGGCAGCCGAAGCAAGCCAATAGCAGCGCAGAAAGCCCGCTCTTCCGGTTTGGCTGCCTCCGGCGCCGGCGCTAACATGGCCGCCATAGACGACGAGCAATGCGATGTTTATTGCACGGAAATGTTATTTTCGTGAAAATAAACGCTTCACCAGAAATGAAATGTCACCTTTTTTGAAGAACTCGACCGATTCTTGGATCGAAATGACTGCTTTTCCTCCCAGAAGCAAAGGTGCCGAAGAAAACCGCAGCCGATGGTCGGCACGGCTGAGCGGGCATCGAAAGGTACGCGACCGCATGCATTCGAGCACGCCGAACCTTTTGGATACCTATGCACTCGTGCTGCAATCAGTACAGTGGTGTCCAAATGAACAATTTCGTTATTCTAACAGAGTATTCAGCGTCGCAGGTCTCAAAGAGCTCCTCGCTTAATGGTATTTGCCACTTGTTGATAACAGTGCTTTCGCTCTGAGAGATACGCGGCGGCGGGCTGCCACTTATTCGCTCCATGTATCTCCGGCCGGGCGTCGCGCCTCCACGACGTTTTCTGCCACGCGAGCGTCGTCGAAAAAAAATTTCTAATGTATCCCAGACTTAAGGCTCAAAGTTCGCCCCTGACAGGAAAATGCATGATGGTCACATGGGTTGGCGGCCACCGAAACCAGACCGCCGGCAATCACGGCGGCAAGCCGACAACAAATCACGGAGTGCAGGTGGTCTCCGAACCCGCCGCGATGGTTCAGTGGCTGGTGCGCTCGGCTACTGATCCGGAGTTCCCGGGTTCGAACCCGACCGCGGTGGCTGCGTTTTTATGGAGGCAAAACGCTAAGGCGCCCGTGTGCTTTGCGATGTCAGTGCACGTTAAAGATCCCCAGGTGGTTGAAATTATTCCGGAGCCCTCCACTACGGCACCTTTTTCATCCTTTCTTTTTTCACTCCTTCCTTTACGGCGCGGTTCAGGTGTCGAACGATATATGAGACAGATACTGCGCCATTTCCTTTCCCCGACAACGAATTATTATTATTATGCTCTGTAGCTTTGCTTTCTGCTGCGTCTTGTAGCTACGAACGCATACGGTAGAAATAGGCTGCTTGGGGGAAAACAATGACAAAGTTATTGAGGACTGCCGCAGACTGCAGAACAAACATATCATCGCACTCACACTCGTATTCATCGGCGGTGACGACGCGGTCGTGTGCTTTCGGTGCGCTGTGAAAGCTTCGAGAAATCCTCAAATTCATTCGATCAGCAATCGCAATGCAACACCTTTCAGTCGACATCACATCGGGGGGAAAAGCTGCCCTTGCGTTGCTCATCAAACGGCCCACCGCGCTCTCGGATTATCGCGTGTTTGTTTAATGCGCAGTAAGAATGACTGGTATGACCGCAAACGATCGACCCTGCAAGACGATTGACTCTCCGGATGTAGCTCTGATTTCTACATTCGCGAACTGATTCCTGTGGGCTGTAATCAGAAAAGAATCTGGATTCGAGATACGTTTCGTTCAACTCTATGTCTGTCGGCCAGCGGATTTTTCTGCCTGTTAGGAATGCGCGCGTAGTCATTGACATACGCGAATATCAGCTTATTGAGCGTTCACCTAGAACAAGCAAGTGTACTGTACAAATTTAGCTGTGTACCCTATCTGTAACGCTGCAGCTTTACCGCAGAGGACTGGCACTCGAATGAGAGGCGCTACAATCCGGCCTTACGTGTCGGCGCCTCACGCATCGCGTGTGGTTGCATGATGATCCGCACTGGGAAATTCTTCTCTTCATCTTTTTAATGAGCCAAACGCGAGGATGATGCACACGCGGGGTACTTCACAGATACTTTAAGCATCTGCGGCAGAAGGCCCGAGCATCAAGCTGTACGGCAGTCAGAGACGACGGAATCAGCTCTCGTTTCGGCTGCCACAAGTGCACCTGTGTAACCACATATATGCTCTCACACATGCCGGGAGCAATGTTCTTGTGAGGTCTATTTAAAAGAACATCTTTCAATCAATAATGCATTTCTCAAAGCACATCCGCCTTTCCCTTGCGCAGAACGCAGTTAAGACGCTTCCATACGCTTCCGTATCGCGTTACACTTAACTCGCCAAAACGTTCAGCACATTCGTATTTGTGCGCGCACTGGGAGCTGGAATCTGCCTCGAACACCATCGCAATATCAGCCGGTCGCACAAAGTTAACACTCGAAATATTTTGGGAATAATTTTGTGATCGTAATACCAAGCGGCGATTCGTGATTGGGAGGTGGGAAGACCATCCATCGACTGCAATAACACACACCTACGCAAAAAAAATAAATGAACGTTGCAGCAAAGCTGCCATTGCAGGCGACACAGACGATATACACCATGATCTGTTCAAAAAATCGCCTGCATCGCGCAAATCATCGCAAGAAGAACCGCGGTCCTTCTATTCCACATAAAAATGGCCGCGCGCGCTTCCCGCTACCGTACCTCCTCCCCGTCGTCTGCTAGTTGCCCGAGTGCGGGCTGCACGAAATCGTCCTGGTGAGTCTGGCTGCCCGCTGGCAGTCGAAAACCGCCCAGCCAGAGAATAACTAACGCGTTCGGGGCAGCCACCAGAAGTGAGGGGAACAGCCCAAGAAAGAAAAAACTGAAGGAAGAGAATATTGCCGGCCGCGGCATTTGCTATCTAATATCTTGAGCACCCGAGCTGCAGCCGGCGGAGGTGAAAGGGAAAGGAAGAGGAAAGCGAGGAGAAGCATAGGGTGGAGTGATAGCAAGAAAGAACATGGGAGTGCTTTGTACACTATATACAAAATACAAAAAGTAATCAAGTTCGCGCCGCTCACGCGTCAATATACAGGTTCTGTTCCCAAATAATTGCGCGCAAGCGGCCACTGTTCGCAATTATTTGCAGAAAAAGTAAACTACATACATTGACGTGCGCCGTAGCGCCCCGTCTCAAATCGCGCGGACGGCACACTGCACGAGCGGCCGGGGTGGGGCGCCCGGCCGCGCGTACAGTCCGGGGTAGCACCCACGGGGCGTTCATGTCACGCGTGCACTACCTGGCGAAGAGCAAGCGGAAGTAAAGCCCGCCGGCTCGGTGAACACACAGAGCCTCACCATTGTTCTGTCACAGGTGCGCGCACTGCTGTGTGGCCGCAGGACCGCCTCGAAACTGTCCGGGATAAGTATGCCGCGAGTATCTCGCGACCCGGCATTGGAGAAGCGGTGCAGCGAAGGGCATGTGCTCCAATAGACAATTATGCATAGCGCGATCCGCTATCGTGACCCGTTATCGCGGAGCGCAGCTGGGTACACGCTGATTGGTCCTTATGCGGCTGGCGCGCACGCAGCTGACGGCCACGTGGCGCCATCTGGCGCCCTCAAGGCGTTGTGCGCACGCGCAGTGTCGCCTCTCGCAAGCGGTTCACAGTAGCGGATTGCGGGTTGCGCTATGCTATAACTCTAATAGACAGTTTTAGCTGTGCGTACACAAAGCGCAACGGCGCTGCGTGCGTTACGCTGTCCGCTCCGAACCACAGTTTTAGCTGGCCGACTAGTGGCGTCCCTCAGGCGCACGTAGCGCCATCTAGTAGCAAGAGGTCAAAACACATCAACGCTCGGTTGAAGAAAATTTCATCCGTGATTACTGATAACTAGTGTGAGTGCATTGGGAGCCTTTTTTTTTGTTCCAAGAAGAAAAACTATGCAAACCGAAGAAAATGTAAGAACTGGCTAAAAGCTGGAAAACTGCTTCGCCAGGTGTCGTTGCTACGAGGAAAACACACTGCATTCATTTAGCCCTAGGAGCTTGAAAATCGCCAATTTATCTGAAAAACAGGGGCTAGTTATCGCTTATACCGCTACGTGTGGGCAAGAGTAGGTGAAATAAAAGCGAACCGCTACCATTTGAGCGAGCTAATGCGTCGAAGAATCCAGCGGCGACATTTATTTATTCCGAAGCGGGCGAGCAGGGCGCCGCCATCTTGTCAACTTTAGACTACGCAAGCCACGCAAGTGCCGCAACGCAAACTCCGCTGGCTAGCGTACGCACGCAAGACGCAAGGCTTGCGCATGCGCACTACCGTCCCCGCAAACTCCTTGCGTACGCACAGCTAAAACTGTCTTATGTCTCCACTGCACCGCAGTCACCGCACGCGTCGCTCGACGAAAGCACGTGGCGCACCCGTCTTTCCCCGGGCCATACGCAGCCAACGCTGGATGCGCGCTCTCGAGACCAGCAGGCATCCCGCGGGGCGGCAGAGGCGGAAAATTGAAGAGGCCCACTGCGACACATCATTCCCCTTTCCACTTTCCCTCTCGCCATCCAGCGCCTTACAACCTCTCTTCGTCTTCCATAATTAACCCACTATCTCTCCCTTTCCCTCATCTTTCCTTGAGAGGAGGGGTGCATTTTCCTCTTTTCACTTCGACACCTGCCAAACAAGGCTACACACGGAAGGAAGGAAAGTTTTTTTTCCCCGCAATGGCAGTGCTAAGACTGAGTCCTTATTAAACTGAAAACAAACTTTGTGGAAGCATTCAAAACATTCCTGATGAATATGTGAAGTTATGACGTGTTTTTTTTTTGTTGTTTTGCTTAGGATGTGTGAATTGTGTATGCGTACGTTTGTTTATGCCTGTTTAGAATCTGACTTATTTTATGAAACCAATGTGTCGTTTTCGCGTGCCGCGTTTAAAATGGGCAGTATTGTGATGGACCCGAAACTAGCCTTGAGCTCTGGGTCTAATAGCATTCTGCGTATTGTAACCTTCAGAATTCATTTTTAATTTTAAAAAATACGCCTCCACGTCGTTTTGCACTTAACTTAAGCTGCATTCTTTTCGTTAGCCTTCACGTTTCTGCCCCATAGGTGAGTACCGGTAGGATACAGCGGTTGTATACATTTCTCTTGGATACATTGGTAAACTGCCATTCATTATCTGAGAGAACCTGCCACATGCGCTCCACCCCTTTCTGATTCTTCTAGTTGTTTCCTTCTCATAATCCGGAGAAGCTGTCACTACCTACCCTAAGTAGACGTATTCCTTTACCGCTTCCAGCCCCTCGCTTCCGCTTGTGAACTGCTATTATGTTGCTAGGCTGTTGAACATTCCTTTAGTTTCTGCACGTAAATTTTTAGACCCACCGTTCTGCTCTCCTGACTAACCCATTCATCATGATTCGCAGCTCATCTCCTGACTGATTCAACAAGGTAAAGTCACCACCGAATCGCAAATTGTTTTGGCGTTTTTCATTAACCCTTATCCCAAACTGTTGCAATTTAAGCATTGGAAGACCTCCTGTAAACAGGCGCTGAATATCTTTGTCGAGATCGTGTCTCCCTACCTGGCGCCCTCCCTAATTATAATTTTATGGCAGACTTTATGGAGGACTATGGCAGCTGTGCAGTCGCTGTAGATATCTTCCACTATTTTCGTATAAGGCTCTTCTACACTCACAGCGCACGAGCGGCGCGAAGTTGATTGCTTTATGTATTTTGTAAATAGTGTACAAAGCTCTCCCGTGTCCTTTCTTGCTATTGCTCCCCTCCATACTTCACGCTATCCTCTCACTTTCCCTTTCACCTTCGCCGGCTGCAGCTCTGGTGCTTAATATATTACACGGCAAATGCCGCGGCCGGCGACATTCTTTTCCTTCCATTCTTTTATTTATGTTTAAATAAACTACTAATACTACTACCTCTACACTCTGTTTACGCAATGCCTGCATGAATGCTGAGGTTTCCATTGAGTCAAATGCTTTCTCGTAATCAATGAAGGCTATATATAGGGCTCGGTTATAATCTGCGCATTTTTGTATCACCTGATTGAAAGTGTGAATATGACCTATTGTGTAATGCCTTCTACGAAAGCCTTCCTGATCGTTTGGTTAATTGAAGTCTAAGGTTGCCCTGACTCTATTAGCGATTACATTAGTAATTATTTTCTAGGCAATGGACCGGAAGCTGATCGGTCTGTAATTTTTCAAGTCCTTGGCGTCTGCTTTCTTATGAATTAAGATAATGTTAGCGTTCTGTTAAGCTTCTGGTACGCTCGAGGTCATAACTTAAGGTGGTCACGCGTTTAAGCACGTCACTAGGGCAATCTGTAGCCGCAGGCATCTTATTCCATTGGCAAAGCATTGATTTAATATTGCGAGACCGAGGTGACATCACTCTGCCCGCCTGAAGTGAATCACTTCCGCGAAAAGTGACGAACCCCTCACCGTCCCGTGGTGGCCGCGAAGCTCGTGGCTTGGTGAGCAGCCCTCGCTCCCGGGCGCACGATGGGCCGCACGACACGAGGAGCTCCTCGCCCGTGCCGACAGCCTTGCACGTCCTGTAGTAGATGTTACCTTGGCGCGTGTAGGCCACCAAGTTATGTTCCCGCGGGTTGGCCGCATAGTTCACATATCGCATCCAGTTGGAACTGTCGAGTGGACGACCGTCCACCAGGAACTCCTTGCCGTTCTTGCGAACCTGGGAACACCACGAAGAAACTTGGCTGTGTGTCAGGCCATCAGGTCAAGATTACAAGGCAGCATGGGATTCTGTTTGGTCACGGTGGAAATTCTGCCTATCCTTCTGCGCTGGACACTGCTATCCCACTGGAGGCAAGAATGGAAGACCTGGGGCTTTATATTAAAATTCAAGCGTAAACTCGTCCTGAGAAAGCTTCATCATGAGTAGTTGATTGGCAGAGCGCGTGATATTATCTGCTGTTCGTGGAAGTGGAATACTTTCAGGCATTTCTGTGAGACTCATCAGATGGCAACAAATCCACAGACTAGAAAATATTTCACATTTAGAGCTACTATAGTAGAAGAAAGAAGACGCCTGTGCTCTAAGCGGGGCCATGGTGGTTCTAAACAGGCCTCGTATTAGACGCACCTTCCAGGTGTAGGCGTTGCTCTCGCCGTTGTCTTTCACCCTTAAACCCTCATAGGGGCCGAAGAAGACCCTCCTGGGCAGGGGTTTTAGCGTGAACACCCCGATCTCGGTGCGCTTGAGGGCGTAGCGGCGAATGGACAGACCTTTTGGGAGGCTCTTGTTGGCACGCAGTGGGTCCCCGGCTTCCACCTGCGAGCGGAACGCCCTCTCGTGAATGCCTGCAGTGCTCCAGCTTCTGTTTTCCACAGCACTCACTAGCAAACCACACTCACAAAAGCACTCAACTTCAGTGGAGCTGCAGTTTCATACATGAAAAATCTGTTTATTTGCATTTGAATGAACGCCGCAGTCCGAGGAATCTTTGCTGTAAAGGGGTCATCCTGATATGTGATATGTTTTGCGGGTAATCATGATAAAACGAAAGGAGCAGTAGTTCGCTCAGTAATGGCTTTCCGCTGAATAACGTTCTAGGGCATACCTCGTCACTATGACATGTGGCTCAACCACACTCACAACCATTTACGCTCACAACCATTTACGGAAGCTCACGTCCACACGTTCACATGGATACATGGAGCGTTTAGTAGGTGTTTTTCGCCCAAAGGCGCGCGTTTGACGCCCGGCGTCGAGAAAAACGCCCGCCGCCACCGAACTGGCCCGATATTGACGCGCGGCGTCCGGCGAGACCGGAAGCGGCAGCCGAAGCAAGCCAATAGTTGGTGTCCAACCTGACCGAGCCGCAAGGCATGCTGGGTACTCCGAGTTCCGGTCCTTTCGGCGAGATGCGTGTGTACAGCACTTTGCTTGAAACGCGATATTGACAAGCTTGAATTCGGCTCTTCATGCGTTAATACGCGCGAATGAAGCCGTATAAAAGACCAGGATGCTCTACGTGCATTATTATGTCCGCGCTCGACGTTACGTATTTGAATTAATGGCGAAAAAGCGTTGCAAGTGCGAACGTTTCGGCGTGCGTCGTCTGTTCGCGCAGAAGTTTAGGACGCTTCATTCACTCGTTAAAAATTCTCCTGTTGTTACTCGGCTGCTGCATTGATCTCTAATATATGTTAGGGAACATATTTCCGAGAGGTTTCGCGCTAGCAGGCGCTGAATATATGGACTACCAGCAACTGAGTGGCTGCGACGGCGAAGAGCTTGCATCATACAAATCCTCGGAGGACTTCAGGTACTTTTTTTACACCAGCCGCGGTGGCCTAGTGGTTAGGGCACTCGGCTACTGATTCAGAGGACCCACGCATTCATTCCGGGACGCGGCGGCCGCGTTTCGATGGCGGCCGAGCACGAAAGACACGACCGTGTGCTGTGCGATAGAACCCGTCTAAACTAATCCGAAGCCCTTCACTACGGCGTCCCTCATTGTCCATGTATCACTTATAGACGTGACACCATACAATTTGCAATATTTTATTAGTTTCTAGTCTACGAAGCTTTCATGTGCACTGCATCGGAGCTGCAAGGATTTCTTGCTGCGCGGTAGCACCGGAGCTGTCGCTGCATGCAAGCAAGCTTGACCGCGTTTTAGTTTCGCTATAATTGGCGCATGCGGCAAGTTGAGCTCCGCCCAAAAATCTGTACTTAACAATGTTTCACAGCCTCGGAAAAGGTGCACAATCTGTTTTACTGTATGTTATGTTCTTGCCAGCTCAACTGCTTTTGTCGAATATTTGCGATGGCTTATGGAATAATTACTGCACTAGCTCCTGTGCATAACAACTATCTTAAAGAATCGAATTTCATTTCGTCTGTAATGCAAAAATGCAACTGCGATTTCAGCCCTAGTGTATTCTTTCTGCCAGTACGAATTGCACCGAGCATGCGCATCTAGACTTTGTGGCTAAAAACCTTTAAAAATGTGCGTCAAGGGCATAAATAGCCATGTTACATAACAGCTATTCCAGCACTGAGAGAGGTGCACCCATTTACTGAGGCTTTGGTACGTGCACAAGAACCTCACTCACACACAAAATTAACGACGCAATGCATTTCACAGCCTGCACATGGTGGTGCAGGACATTGCATGCCATTTACATATAACTTGCTACTCTGAATGTTAAGAATTCCTGCACTTGACTTCCCAATGCTAGTTGCTGCTTTGTGTATATGAAAAAAAAGTAATAAAATAAATGCATTGTTTTATGGCCTCTCTTGAATGGCTTTATGGCTTCCCATCAAGGCAGAGGTGAGCCTGTAGGCATTTTGCAGTCGTGTACTTAGTACTCGGAGCCTAGTCGAAGAAGAAACACCAGGCAATGTACGGACAGATGTCCCAATGGCTGGCACCTCAGCTGTTGATGCATATGTACAGAAGTGTGGAAATAAAAAGCTTGTGCATTGTATGCTAAGTGTTCAAGGTAAGGTAGATAAGTAATAACACAAGCAGCTGGGCAGAAGATTAGCTTGCCTTGTGTTTTTCTTAATGAAAGCTTCAAGTCAAAACAAAGCATCAAAGCCTGCTGCACAACTTTGCTACAGGCACCACAATGTAAACAAAGTCATGCATAGAGACAAAACAGAAAGCAGACCGCAGCCAAAAGCAGAACTAACTCCACATAGGCAGCTTTACTGTTTAACTGCAAAATGAGAAAGTTCATCAGCTGTTAACTGAAAACTCTTCTTGTCATGTGGGTAATAACATCCGATATAACCTTTGTCTTGCAAAAACTCTTTCAGGCACAAATTATACAGCAGCCCCGCCGCGGTGGCTCAGTGGTTAGGGCGCTCGACTACTTATCCGGAGTTCCCGGGTTCGAACCCGACCGCGGCGGCTGCGTTTTTATGGAGGAAAAACGATAAGGCGCCCGTGTGCTGTGCGATGTCAATGCACGTTAAAGATCCCCAGGTGGTCGAAATTATTCCGGAGCCCTGCACTACGGACCTATTTGTTCCTCTCTTCTTTCACTCCCTCATTTATCCTTTCCCTTACGGCGCGGTTCAGGTGTCCAACGGTATATGAGACAGATACTGCGCCATTTCCATTCCACCAAAAACCAATTATTATTATTATTATTATTATTATTATTATTATTATTATACAGCACAGCATGTAATAATTTTAATGCAGGAGATCCGAGTATAAAATAGTAAATTATAATAAATAGCATGGTAGAGCGTAAAAAATCTTGCTTCGGCTTTTCGAGCACACACACAGGCTTGATCCGAGTTGTTTTAAGCATTTTCTACAAGTTCCTCTAACGAAGTCTTGTGCGATGTTGACCGAAAGGCATTCCCATCCAGTTTTAGTTTTGGTGTGAACACTGCGGCATAGCTTGAATGTTAACTGACTTTGGTAAACCATCCCTAAGACACTGGTGATACCAAAAAAATTTGGGATGTGTGTGAACACAATCTGTTCCTGGGCCTTTGAAAACTATCAATTTTATAGCATGTTTATTACTCTTTATCCTTACGGGTAATTGACACAACGACCACCAGATTGGCCTCTGTCATCCTTGCAGCATTTCGGACTTCTTGAAATCACCAGCGTCTCTATCAAAAGTCAACCATTCAGTGCAATATTCCTACATGCAACCATGCAGTGCATCAGATGTAAGCTAGAGACACAGACATTTATCTACTTCACATGTATGTTCAGCACCTGGATAGTTTTCAAATGATGCTTTGTTGCACTGCGACAGCTCAGAATTAAAACATTTGTCTCATATGTCAATTCTCCCACGTGCTGTACAGGAAGGTGAAAAACAGCTAGACTATGTTGAGTGCTATATATGTTTTAAGTTGGCCGGGTTATCCTGAAGTAAAGCTTCTCATAACATACTGCCTCAGAGTATGAAAAGAATTGTGGTGAATAATTCTTATCCCTTTTTAATGTGACCAGCTTGTCGGTCACCCTCCCTCTCCGCACACAGTAAACGGAGAAACATAACTACAACATGCGGGCCCACACAAACGGGTAACTTTAATAAGTATAGAGGAGGCACTGCTTTAACTTAAGAACTCGCCTCTCCACACCTGCTGTGTGCTCATGTCGATCGACTGCTCTGCTGGTGAAAACATGTGTTTCACTTTGGGCATGAAGTTGGGAAATATGTTGACATAAAACAATTCACAAATCCTAAAAGTGCTCGCAAACATATATTGCGACCAGCAATGTCAGACAACGGGACCCCGCCTTGGCCGGCGTCGCCGTTTCGGCAGCTGACTGTTGCGATCGCATAGGCCTAAAGTGTTAGCTCTGGATTCGAGCAACTCGCATGCAGTACAAAATCCTGAGCATTAAATCGTTCTGCCCTTTAACATCTTGTCGAGCTATAGTGACGGAGGCCGAACAGCACATATCTTCTCACCTACGACCGCGCAGTGCTACCGCTGTCATGCGAGGACGGCTGTGTCCGAAGTTGTCTGAGCGAGAAATTGGTGCTCCTCAAGGAGAGAAAACAACCTACTTAACCAAATCCCCAAACTTCCGCAACGCTCTAAAACGTTTACCGCCAACAAAACGCTCGAAGCAAAGCCAAGAGCTGTCTGTGGAGCTCGTAGCAGGCAGTCTGTCAACGAATCACAACGGCGTACGGTTTTCGCCGTTCAATACTTGACGGCACTCGGAACATGTTGCATTCCGTTGCTTTGAAGTTGCTGCAGTTTGAGGCAGCGCATAACACCCTTTTTTCAGCGATGTGAGCGTTAGTATTAAGGAAAGAAATGCCGAAACCGCACGTCTGCAAGCAATGCCTATGCAGACGAAACCGCAGGAAAGATCCGAAAGTCTAAATTCCCGTGAAAAGGTTGAGCCCTGACGTGTATTTTAGACACCACCTATAGCAGCGCAGAAAGCCCGCTCTTCCGGTTTGGCTGCCTCCGCCGCCGCCGCCGCCAACATGGCCGACGAGCAATGCGATGTTTATTGCACGGAAATGTTATTATCGGGAAAATAAACGCTTCACCAGACATGAAATGTCACTTTTTTTGGAGAACACGAACGAATCTTGGATCCAAATGCCTGCCTTTCCGATGCATGCGTGCTGCAATCACTGCAGTGGTGTCTATACGAACAATTTCGTTATTCTAACAAAGGAGACAGCGTCGCTTCTCTCAAAGAGCTCCTCGCTCAATGGTATTTGCCACTTGTTGTTCACATTGCTTTCGCGCTGAGAGATACGCGGCGGCTGGCTGCCGCTTAATCGCTCCATGTATCACCCGGGCGTCGCGCCGCCACGACGTTTTTTGCAACGCCAACATCGTCGAAAAAAACGTCGCATGTATGCCGGGCTCACTGTCTCCTTAATTTCGGAAAACGGAAGAAATGAGAGATTTACTGCCGCGGCCGACTACGCTCGTGGCTCCCCTTGCATAGCCTGGTTCGCACAGATGTGTTGGCGAGCAGCCCGGGGCTCTGTCGGGTTCTTTAGCCAATTTTTACAGTTTCTATGCTCGAAGAAAGTGGTAATTTATCACTCATATTCATGTCACGGACCAATCTTACGCGCGTGGGCTCCCGCGCTTGCTGCTAAGAGGATGACTGCGTGTTTAGCGTCAGCGAGGATGCTTATAGACACGTTTTCCAACGGTGTCCATAGGCGTGCGCAGTGTTCTTCATTAATGGAAGAAAAACTTCAGCGCAGCGGCCCCTACTTCAGATCCTCCTCTCACCTGGGGCCTTAGGATAAAAAATGAGCGCTAAGATGGGGAATGATGCAATTGCAAGCTTTACAAAATATTATTGAGCAGTAGTTAATACTTTCAGGTGTAGCATATGCAGAGGAAAACAGTCCCTGCGCCGCTGAGGCATCAATTTAACAACGTGCTTGGGAAGTAATTCTCGTAATATCTATGCAAAAAAAATATGACTCGTTAACTGCAAAAGAGAAACTGAAAAGATCGCCTCAAATTGAACTGGCCAGTAAACACTTCTTGGAACGCAATTTCATGGCACCTCGGCCGCCAGTACCGTCAAGTAACCTGCATGCCCAGAACACTCCATGGACTATAAGCAACGAAGGAAAAGGTTTAACAGAATAAAGGCATGGGGCAGACTTCGCACCCCATTAGATTATTAAGGGCGAGGAGGAGCCCGACAACGCCCCCCCCTACTCCGCTGCGCACGCCTATGACAGCGCATAGCTAACAATAATGAGTGTGTTCACAATGGTCTTCGATAGTGTCTGAGTGCCAATATTTCGCTTGATTTCAGAATGACATGCCTAAGTCTGTATGAACACTTTGGAGGCAACTCGCGCCTATGAATACTTTTCGCTTCCTGGGAATGGAGAAAGTTTCTGAAAAGATCGGTGAAATGACCATTTGCGTAAAGCCCCTCAATGGACTCCATTGAGGGCTTTATATTCTCGGAGTAGCGACCGCCACCTGTCGTGCAAAAAGGGAAGCTCCGCTGGCACTTTCGGTTGGAAACGGGTTCTCTACCGACCATGTGCAAGGCAGCGTTCACGCGCGCTTGTTTTGTGGTTTTAGTGTTCTTTATTTTCCGGAAACGTGGGTTTGCAGGCGAAAAAGGATGATAGAGGAGAACACTCATTTTCGTTTTTAGAAACGGGGTGGAGCGAAGATTTTCGCGTATTAGCCTGGAAGACGACGATGTGTGGCAATACCTGCACTCTGCTACGTCAACGGAACGCCTAACGCCCTCGTGAAAATGTGCGCCTATGCGCGGGCGAGTGTAACAGTATAATGGATGCACTTTGAATTTGCTAATGCGAACAAATGTATATAAGTTTGCGCTTCCTTGATAGGGCAGCAGTTTCTGCTTACTTCACACAGCGCGTTTCGTCTCAGGGCACACTTAGCTGACCAGTAAACCACCCGTTGTAGTATCTTAATCAGGGCTGATACCGCAGAGCGCTGCCTTGCGTGCTAACGGGCGGGCCGCAGGAGCGTTATATAATGCGCGAATATACGCGAAGTTGCTCTCTGCCGTGCTCCCGCTGTTCAGATAGCCCCGCTTGACATTGCAGCATTTATGGTGAATGTTCATACTAGTACATATCATTTGATTTTCGTGCTTCGATGGCAGAACGCTTCTAGAGCGACAGCAGTGTGCACTTGGCAGTACGCGCGGAATATATCAGAAACACCCGTTTCGAAACGTGATGGAAGTGCGCATTATTGGCCTCATAAATGGGTTCGTCTTTAGCGCCTTGAATCTCGTCGCTGCCCTCATTATGTACGAGTCTCGCTATTGTAAAACGCGTGCTTAGTTTAGATAAAAACATCTTGCAGTTACATGGCAATGACGTGGCACTTACAGCTCACATCAGTCGCCGCAATACAGCGGAGGAATGCACGGCCAGCTCGTGTTTTCCAACCACAACCGAATCGCCTGTAGAGAGCGCTGGCTGCGCCCTCACCACGCATGCGCAGAAACTTTTCCGAAAATGGTCAATTCATCACGAAAAGAAGAATGGCTCGAAAAGGCCCCCTCTCTCGTTCCGTTTCGTGCGCTAAGCTGTTTTCGTGGTTACCCAACAGGCCTAAATTCACACCTTAACGCCCCAGTACAGATTTGCCCTGCAGAAAAAAGGATCCAAAGGGCAGTGGTAACCCGTTTCGGAGAGATTCGTCTAGCTAGAGCAGGCATGCGGGACCGATGTGTGGAGATGCCTGCCGTGCAGTAGGTTGCCTGCGCTGCACATAATCCCACTCTGAAGGGGGCTTTAGAGACCAGTGTGGTGTTCTCGTTTGAGGGCGGCGCATACGGAGGTCATCTGTGCATCGGCGTTGGCATAGAGGGTGCTAACACTGGACCTAATTATTCTCCCCGCAGTCCGCCGCGCCGTTGGTCGAGGAAACATCATTCGTGGAAGAATGCGTACGCATCTAACATTTTAGGCATTTTGCGGTACAAGCCCGTTTGAAACGGCACGACGTTATTAGGAAAACGCTCTAGCCAGAAATTCTTAGAGGCAATCGCATTATTCGGTTGAAAGGATTCCTCATGCTTCCCAGATATCAGTGCAGCTAGAATTGCTGAAATCGCAGCGTGCAAACAGAAGCTATTCCGCTGACATACAAAATTGAAAACACAAGGGTAAAAATTTCAGAAGCCCATTGCACTCGACAAGTGCTGTTGCGCTCGACGCCTGCCGCAAGGTCGCCTATGGGCCGGAAATGAGCTGCTTCCTCGAGCCAGCCTTGGCACAGAGGGAAGAATTTCAGTAATGAATGTTCCCTCTCGGGTAAGGCCGGTCAGCAGAGAACGTGGCCCACGTGGCGGCGAGACGTGCTCAAGCAATGGCTCAAGGGAGGGAAGCAAGGGAAGGGTTCGGTGTCAGTAACAAGCCATCTGCACGCGGTGGCGGCATGTGGCAGAAATTGGTGAATGCTCCAGCAATAACGTCAATGCGTGGGTGCGATACGCGAAGGTTCGCGTCTGACTTTGGTGAAGACTGCAGCTGGGCCACGGTGGTGATGACAGCAGCGACGGCAAGACGAACTCCTTTTTGTTAAGGCGCGCTCACATTAGCGGGAAAACGCGCAACGCAGGACGTTTTCCGCGTGCCGCTTTCCGCACAAGCCGGTTTTTCTCCCGCGGACAGCCTGCTGTGCCGTCCGTGCCGCTGACGAAAACAGCCAATGGGCGCCGACCGTGAACCGCGACGTCGGTCCCAGTTCAGTGACCCCGTCGGCGGAGGCGGAGGCTGTGCACGTCCGGCCGGCCGGCCGGGCACTCGACGGCTGCTTTGCCAGCATGAACATGCGACTTGAGACGGTGCAGAAGCAGCGAACAAACAAGTATAAGCACGATTACCGTAGCAAACAGCTCATCGTTCGAACCAGTCATCCTCGAGACAAAAAGGCGACGGGAGGAGAGATAGCAGACGATCAAGACGACGACGCCAGAAAGGGGCGCCCTTTGCAGTCTTCTCTGGTGTCACGTGACTATCCCCTTCTCTTTCTGCTCGTTCGGGTCCTCCCTCAGCGCCTCCTGTCTCTACATTCCAAGACAACCGCAGCGAGAAAAAGCGCGCAGTGTGAGCGTCATTCTGAGGAGCTGCGAGGCAGCGTGGACTGGCGTCTCAGCCCAAGGGCTGAACCTGATCCTATTGGTGCGCATTGTGTCTGAAGGGTATTTAAACCACGTAGAAGGGTGTAGGAGAAACTTTTGACTCGGATGATGATGTGAACGAATAAATTTCTAGATGTAACCTGATGGTTCTAGAGAAAGCTCATTCCATGTGCCGACAGAGGGAAAGAACGTATGAAGAAATATAACCAGTGCCGATGATAGGGGTGCGGGAACACAACCACGCCTTGCAGACGTGCAGCGGAAGCGCGCATGATGTTTTGGATTTGCCAGCCGCTTCAAGCAGCCCAAATCGCCAGTGGCGTATTTCCTCGTACACTGATGCTGAGGGCAGTTTATTCATGACCTTAAATAAAAGGGCTTTGTATGGCCGCCCGTCTTTTCCAGCTGCGTACCAGGACGCCGGCACACGCGGAAGCGCCCCCCCCCCCCCCCCAGTACAAGCGAGAGCCCCCGAGTGCATACGGGGAAAGCAAAGGGTCGCTTGACGCACCGACCCTTCCCCCCCCACCCTAAAAACGTGGGCTATCGTCGGGGAGGCACCCGTGCCTCGTGAACAAAAGCGTATTCCCAGGAGCGCCGTGACGGACACCTGTCATGGCGGCTAAATACTTGCAACAGCTACGGGAAAAGTTTGAGCTAGCGGCCAGTGTGGCTGGGCGCGACAGGCCAGCTACTAAGCGTAAGCGTAGACAGCTGGGCTAGTTGGTTCACAGTCGCATTATGATACATCGTTCTGGCGCACGAAAAACACGGACGAAGGAAGAACAGACACACAATCGCCGGACATCAACTGAAGTTTATTCACAGAAACCAGTCCTATATGTACACATGTGACCACCAGGTAACTGAAATCAAAAGCACAAAATCGGGAAAACCAAAAGGCAATCAACCAGAGCCACAGGTTCCATATCGCACACGTGCCTTCATGCAAATCGCCCACAATTTCTGTGCCTAGCTGACACGATCAACACCGTTAGCCTTCAGATAATCTAGTTCCTTTCTTCTAAGCACAATAGAGGGAGTACTGACGCAGTGATCTTTATCATTGGCAATACAGAGGGCTTCAAAAATTTCCCGGCTTTTCTGAGTCCTGAACTTTCTTAACACACTTGTTTCTTCCAAAAACGCCTTGCATGCTGGCTTATACGAACAACGGCGAATGTGGTCAGCTAAATGACCTCCGCCACTAATCGAAGTTACTGTCCTGCGATGCTCTAGCAAGCGTTCGTTGATACAGCGCCCGGTTTGTCCAATGTAGCGTTTGCCACAGGCGAGAGGGATGTTATACACCACGCCAACCTTGCAGTCGACGAGGGCTTTGGTGTGCCTAATTTTGAAGGCAGACCCCTTTTTGGGTTCGTTTACTAGGCGGCACAGGCGTCCCAGCTTCTCCGGAGCTGAAAACACTACACGGACGCCGCACTTGTCCCCGACCTTCTTGAGGCGGTGCGAGACCTCGTGCCAGTAAGGCACAACGACAGGTCGCTGTTGCGGGCGTGTGTTATCCACCTGCCTGTGCCGTCCACCAGATTTTACTTCGCTAATCTGGCTTTCGACCACTGAGGCCACGATTTCTCTGGAAACCTGCCTTCTCCAGACGCCTTAGTTGGGCATGGACACTCTCCCGGACTCGATGCTCACACGACTTGGCTAGAGCAGAGCGGATGCAGTTTTTTGCAATAGCTCTCTTCACGAGCTTAGAATGAGCCGATTTGTAGTTAATATTTGTTTTCTCGACCGTGGCTTGTACTGCCAGCACACGCGCGTTTCCTCAAAAATAAAGCACACATCTAGATACTGGATGTGCCCTTCCTGTGGCAGTTCGTGCGTGAACTTCATGCCAAAGGCGTTGCAAACAAAAATGTCAATAATGTCGTCCACGACAATACCCCTATCCCGAGCCTCAGTCGCGTTCATTACTACAAGGTAGTCGTCTACGTATCTAAAAACTTTCAGCACGCTGGCGTTGTAAAGGGACGCCTGAATGCGCTTGTCAAGGGTGGATAAAAATATATCGCTTAAAAGCGGTGCTAGGCAAGAGCCTATGCACACTCCTTCTTTTTGGATGAGGCAACGATCATTGAAGGTGACAATGGTGGATGAAAGATCAAATCTTAAAAGCTCTAGAAAATTGTCGGTAGATAACCCTGTCATATTCTGAAAAGCCACAGGCCCGGCGTCTTCAATGAAAGTTCTGACCGCGCAAAACGCAGAAGCCTACAAGAGGACGCGGAACAAAGTTTTAAACGTAGGGCGATCGAGTGCTCATTCTTGACACAGACCGCACCACTAAGATGGCCCCGAAGTGGTTCGATCGCGTCACAGTAATTGGGTGTGAGAGCCAACATTCGTACCGGGTAGAGAACGAATAGGGAAAAAGATCAGTGGTGCACGCCAACCGGATGAGGCCGTACTATGCGAGGGAAAGCCATATTGGGGTGGTGTTTGATGAAGATCATGAGTTTGGGGAAGTAGAGTGCGCGCCACAAGTTGCGCCACCGCAACTAGACGAGGAACTAATACCATTCGAAAAGTTAGCCCAACTACGGGAGCAGGAGCAGAATGAAGTGCGAAGACTGTTCACAAAGCACCGCTTACTTTTCGATGGCAAGCCGGGACTGGCAAAAGTAGGCGTACAACGAATTGAGCTAGAAGAATGGTTCAAACCAAAAAAAAGCTTTTCCTTATCGGGTGCCTGAACTGCTCGAGAAAGAAGTAAGCCGCTAAGTGGAGGAGTTACTCAAGTTAAGATTAATTTATCCTGTAGAAAGTGAATTTGCACCTTGAACAAACAGCGCGAACAAAGACGAGCACAAAAGACAAGAAAGCGAACGACACGGCGCTTTGTCTTTTGTGCTCGTCTTTGTTCGCGCTGTTTGTTCAAGATGCTTAACCAACTAGCCCGCCAAAACGTGTTAATGAATTTGCACACCAAGTTGTGTGCGTGGGAAAGAAAGATGGGTCGATACGAATGTGTATTGTCTACCGAACTTTGAATGCAGGAACTCGTTCAGACGCGTTTCCGATGACAAACTCCCAGGAGGAAATTTTCCGGGTCGGCCGCGCGCAGTTTATCACGCTAGTGGATTTAAGGCGTGGCTACTGGCAGGTACCGATGGACCCGCACAGCCAAGCGCTGACCGCATTTGTGACGCATGAGGGGCAATATGCGTGGACAGTCATGTCCTTTTGGCTAAAGAACTCTGCAGCGACCTTCCAAAGAATAGTCAATACGCTACTAAGCACCAAGCCTACGCCACTGTATATCTGGATGATATAGCAATTTTCTCAAATACTTGGCAGCAACACGTAGAGCACATCAATGCTACCTTTTGGCTGCTTAGAAGAGCCGGACTAAAGGCTAGTCCTGAAAAATGTCAAGTTGGACAGCCTCACATTCGCTATCTAGGACACATTGTAGGTTCAGGTACACATGCACCTGACCCGGAGTAGATATCCGCCATAAAAGGCTTAGTGCAGCCTAAGACAAAGAAAGAGCTGCGAGGCTTGCTAGGACTATGTGGATATTATAGAGAATATGTCCCTGGATACGCTGAAATAGCTGGCCCCCTAACGACTTTGACAAACCGGGGCGTACCCAGCTTGATCCCGTGGCCAGAAGATGCGCAGCGCACATTAGAAGAGCTGAAAGACTTGATCTGCAGAGCAGTGGCATTGAGCACTCCACAACCTCACCAGCCGTATTGGCTTTTCACTGACGCATCAGCGACGGCTGCATGGGTTTGCTTGGCACAAATGACAGAAGAGGGCAAAGAAAGGCCTATAGCGTTCGCGAGTCATCGCTTCGACACGACTCAGGCGAGATGGTCGACCATAGAGCGCGAAGCGTTCGCTATTATATGGGCTCTTAAGAAGTTCAATTATTGGCTCTTTGGCGCTGAGGTCAATGTCGTCTCTGACCACAACCCCTGTCATACTTGACGACGTGCACTCCACACGGGGCAAAATTGGCTTGATGGGCGCTGGCACTCCAGCTTTATAACATAACGGTGAAACATCGAAAAGGCACCAAGAATAGAAACGCAGCTGCGCTATCCACGCTCCCCAACTTGACATGGGAGTCAGGCGGTACCACCATGCCAGCCTAGACAAGGCGTGAATGTTCCCACTCAACCGACGCTCGGTGAGCGGGATGCCGTGTGTTCGGGCACATACGAAGGGACTTCTGCATGGCGTCTGCATGGAACCAGTGCCCGTGAGTGTTGTACGTAGACCTGTGAACAGTGATGAACAAAGTGGCTTTGTGTGTGCTTCGAATGTAGACTGCGCAGTGCATGATGTTGCTCCCCGTTCAGTGAACTGTACAGCAGCATGCACCAATGTTGTGCTTTAGTTTCTTTATTGGTTATTGCTTTAATTTGGTTCTCGAAGTGTCGAGTACCCAGGAGAAACTATGCCCCGGGAGAGCTGACACTCTTGAAGTGAAAGTGCTGCGGCCTCTTTGTTAATAAGCATAAACGAGCTGATAGCAAGTTCAGTTAATACTCTTATGTTGAATTCCAATGGCAGATCGAGAGCGCTCCGCCGGATCACAAACGGAGCGCGTACTTCAGGCGGAGATCACTCCCTCCCATTTTGCCAATGGAATGCATGCGCTCCCGCGGGGGCACTTCAGCGCAAGAATAGCTCCAAGTTCAGGCAACATGGCGGCGCCTTTCGAAGCGCGGCCTCTCGCTTCACCAGCGACTCGTCCTTGCCGCCACTCTGTCTCTCGCGTTCACGGCAAACAAAAGGCGCACGAAGCTTTCGCTTTGTGTGATGATGCCCGCACCACAAAATTCTAGTGATGAAACTCGCCAAATTTTCAGATTGCTTCCTTATTTACAGAGCTGCTAGGCTTAGATAGTACGCGTCGTTTGACGTCAGAAAGCGCGGGAGGTTCAAACAAGTCAACGATTTTGGTCTAAAAAGCGGTCACAAAGAATTGACCGCGATGGAATTGACATCCTGTTCAGGAAATTATTTGTTTTACCTTGTGCGGACGCGAATAAAACGAAAAATAATTACATTTGGGAGAATTGAATTTAAAAAAAAGTCAACAATACTACTTGTACGTAGCCCGGATCATCGCGTAGCGACGACAGGAAGTTCGCGTATGCGACAGAACGGATGCAGACGGTCATGACCGGAAGCAGACGCGGGAAACTAAAACGTCGCGCGGGGTTCCGGTGAAATCTGCCGATTTCGGCGGAGCAAATATCGCTGCTCCACGGAGCGATCCGGGATCGACGTCTGATCCCGATCTGCCATTGGAACAGACAACTCGTACTCCCATTTTGCAATTGGAATGCGATTGCTCCCATCAGAGCAGAAAAACTTGATCCGGATCTGCCATTGGAATTCAACATTAGAGGGGACGTGTAAGGTCGCCCCTCTTTTCCAGCTGTGTACCAGGACACCGGCACACGCGGAAGAGTCCTCCCCCCTCCCCACCCCCTGCCCCCATCCTAACGACGTGGGCTATCGTCTGGGAGGCACCCGCAGCGTCCGGCCCTGCCTCGTGAACAAAAGCGTATTCCCAGGAGGGCCGTGACGGACACCTGTCATGGCGGACAGGCAGTGCTCACCAAGAATGTGGGAAGACAGGGGCGATCCTAAATCTGGTTTCCCGGAGCAGCAGACAAACCCCTTCATGCCTATTAGCTGTGTCCCGCCGTAGGTAGTACGGCAGTTTCGTGGCGCTTTCGCTTTCTCTTCTGTTGCTGACGGGCGGCGCGGACCGATGATGGGTGGCAGGGTGCCTGAGGCAAGTCGGATTAGCGCCGAAGGGAGAGCGTGTGGATACTCTCACTTGAGAGAGAGTGGTGGGGTATTTGTTTTTGATTTAGTTTGTGTTGTTAACGAGGCCCTGGGTTCGAGGCTAAGCCCTGCCCAAGGAGTTGTCCCCATCTCTCGTGTTATTTTTTATTGGAGAGCTGATGCTTAGGGCGGGCCACTCAAAGTGACCGCCTTTAGTCCTTTGCTAATTAATTGCTTAAAAGCGCATGTGAACGAATGCAGTCCAAACCAGTCTGAGCTGCGGCTCCAGTAGTGCAAAGTTTGTTCTTTTGTAAATCAGTTGTGCTTTTTCCAGTTTAACTCTCTGTATATGTATGCTGTAAATATATGCTCTGCTGTCATCATCTACAAGCTCGCCTCCTATCCATCTTCCAAGCCGAACGACACTAGAGGAAGGGTTCGTAAACCTTCCTCGAAGAAACGAACGGCCATTGAAATTCTACTGGCTTTGGACGCTGGGGAGATTTTTGGAGCACTTTATCCTCAGCTCCTCCCCGCTCTTCGAGCAAAGTCCATTCGCTTCTATTGCTTTTTTTCTGTAGCTTTCTTTTTCAAGAGCGAAAATACAACACTCAGAGACTTTATATTTTCGATTCCTTTCCAGAGTGTAGAAGATTCTGGGTGCGGCCAATTTGGCTCCCACCTCATATGCACTGCAAGAAATCGCCGCAACGTTTCGTCACCATCGCCACACACAAAAAAAAAATCAGTTATTGAGCAAATAAAAGCATTAAATATTACCACTTCGGCTATTTCCTTGTCGTCAAGGCGTTACCATGTCTGATTTTATGTATACAAAAAATTAAAAAAATATATATATGCTTGATTTTCGATGATGGGCGTCTTCAAGTAAACGATAGGAACAAGAACCACTGGCGTTACCGAAAAGAGCGCTTGCTTTTCGCGCCGTTTCGGGGCTTGAGCCAAGCTTGTGCAGTTCAAAAGCCGTGCCAAATGATTCAGGTTCATCACGTGGGTCCAGTTCAAAAAAAAAAATTACGGCTAGAGCAGAGCTCTACAATGCCCGCTACAGGACACAGAAAAATTGCAGGGGACGCTTAAGCTCTGCAAACAATGTGACGTGATAGCATGAGTGAATTCAATGTGTGCAGAATTGGATGTTTTCTTCTATACATTCAGAGAACTCCGGGGCGCGTGGTGCAGTGGTTAAGAGATGCGCCGCAGCCCTGCGGTGGCAAACGCTGCCACAGGTCGGCTCTTTGTGCCCTAAGTTGCTCTTCCCGAGTGACCAATCATTTTAACTGCGAACCGCCATGACGTCCAGTTTCTCACAATCCGGTGGGCAGGTTATGATGACAACAAGAGATCACGTGGACCTAAATGGCCCACCTTCATCCTAGGTTGCTTTTCTGGGCAGCAAGGCGGAAATTTGCCTGTTTGTGCTAGTCCTTCGTCTTGTGTCCCGTTCGTGTTGCGCTGAGAGCGAAAATGAATGCTTTTCTGGGGATTCGTGGTTTTTTTGCTGCTCACGGCCAATGGCGACGCCGGATTTTCTGCGACACGAGGTCTTTAACACTCTCGCGTTAAAAACCTAAGGGTCCACTCCAGTACTCGTGATACCACGTTACGCTAGCTATCGCAGATAATAGACAGTTTTAGCTGTGCGTACGCAAGTGCTTGCGTACGCAAAGAGCTACGGCGCTGCGTGCGTTACGCTGTCCGCTCCGAAGTATAGTTTTAGCTGACCGTGCCGTAGCGTCCCTCAGGCGCACGTGGCGCCATCTAGTGACAAGAAGTCAAACCACATCAACGCTCGGTTGAAGAAAATTTCATCCGTGATTACTGATAACTACTGTGAGTGCATTGGGAGCCTTTTTTGTTCCAAAAAGAAAAACTATGCAAACCGAAGAAAATGCAAGATCTGGCTAAAAGTTAGAAAACTGCTTCGCCAGGTGTCGTTGCTACGAGGAAAACACACTGAATATACTTAGGCCTAGGAGCTTGAAGATCGCCAAATTATCTGAAAAACAGGGGCTAGTTATCGCTTATACCGCTACGTGTGGGCAAGATTAGGCGAAATAAAAGCGAACCGCTACCATTTGAGCGAGCTATTTCGTCGAAGAATCCAGCGGCGACATGTATTTATTCCGAAGCGGGCGAGCAGGGCGCCGCCATTTTGTCAAAGTTAGCGTACGCAAGCCACGCAAGCGCCGCAACGCAAACTCCGCTGGCTACCGTACGCAAGGCTACCGTACGCAAGACGCAAGGCTTGCGCTTGCGTTCTGCGCATGCGCACTACCGTCCCCGCAAACTCCTCGCGTACGCTAACTCTTTGCGTACGCACAGCTAAAACTGTCTAATTTGCCCTTCGTTGATTTCGCAGCGCGAATTGAAACTCTTCGTATGTGAGCGCAAGCCAAGTAGAAGGACTGACAAGAGAATCTACATTTCTAGCAGTGATAAATCGAATTTCGATCAAAGGATCTGACACAATTCGTAGCGACTCATTGCACCCGCGAAAAGCGTCCGCCCACGCCAACTGTGAACTAGTAATGCGAAGAGTAACGAAAGATTGACGTTCCTGCGCCAGCGAGACGCCCTGCTGCGGTCGTCCAAAAACACTGGCATGATGTCTTATGATGCCTCGAGGCGCCTTCGGCAATGAATGTTTGCTTCCCTCAGTTTCAACAACATAAACAGCGGATACCTTCACTACGAAACACACGCGAAAAACTTCGCTGTCGCGTCCACACGCCACACACATCCACTCACGACGACTCGCACCTATTCACGTCAGCTCACAACCACTCCTCGCCCATGTTCATTCACCACTTATCACTACTCACGCTTACATCCACTCACACTCATATCCCCTCACACGCAATCACACGGACATGCATTTACACTCCCAACCATTCACTGACACTCACACTCACAGGCGTAGGTGTGAGTGAGTGAGGCAATGTGAGTAACCTCATGAGCGATGTGCCGCCCCGTGGGTCGGGTAAGACACAAAGATGCAGTGAAAAGAGAGAAACAGGTAGAGTGGCTGCAGTGGACAGTTCCCGTTATGGATGCATGCTATGCCAAGTGAAGGTAAATTCTGGAATCCAGGACTGCCCTCTCCACTCGGCCCATTTCCTGTCGTGTTTTGCGTCGGCTCGGTCCGTGCGGACTGAGAATAGCCAGATACGAGTTGGACGCCAAGGCAGCGTTTCACTCTCAGCATGCACGTCCTTCGCACTCACCTCGGTGTCCTGGATGTGTGTCAACGGTCCGTGTACGGGGCAGTTGCCGGGGTGGTCGCTCCCGCAGTCGTCGCAAACTGCAAGCAGAGTGTCCAGGCCGGGGTTTCGCACAAGGCGCAGCGAGAAGGCGGACATTTTGTATGCAATGTTCTCAGGCTCAAGTCAGGGCGAGGCACAGGAATAAGGAGTAGTTTATATACACATAAAATATATGTGTCTATAGGTGCCTAAGCGTCATTTGATCATAAATTAAAAGTCAGCCTTCAACGAACTCCTTCAAAGCGTGAGACATGCACAGCATAAAGTAGTTTTCCAAATGCTGTTAATTAACGTAAGACGAGCAGTAAACTTATTTACGACGTGCGCAAGTTTCCTAAGGAAGGTAGGCACAGGATTTTTTTGGACAGCTCACACAGAAATTGTTCGTCGGAGTTCTCCTCGCAGTCCATGGACTTGACTCTCTTTCGTTTCCTTCTCGGGTACCTGGACTCGCTGGTATGCTCCCTGGAGGAAACTGCGATTAATCGAGGAAGAGTTGTTGTAAGAATGGTTTTTGCAATATAATCTTACGAGCACTTGTAAACGCAAGTAGCAATTGTGTGCTAAGAACAAGAGTGGAGGCTTGAGCCTAATCGAGTGTCTATCATTACGGATGAAGTTATTGGGGAAAAAAATTAACTCCCCCGGACACGGTAAAAAGATCAGTTCTGACACAAGCCCAAGTGCTGTTTCAAAACTTAAGGGGGCCGTTACAGCCTATTTTCACGCACACTCTGCTTATCGCATTTAATTCTCAACTTGTTAAATTAAAATTCTCCCAAGATTCAGTTGATTATGTGCGGTAAATACTTTTTAAAATGAATTATTTCCGTTTCTTCTGCGAACTGCTAGCTGGTCTGGCAAACTCTTATTGCTGACGTCGGAGAAGCATACCCGCCCCGCATCGTTTGCTGCGCACTTTTGAGGTTATTGCGCATGCACACCGTAGACGGCAGTCGCTCGCAAGTTTTCTTTTTTTTTAGCTTATCGAAATAAAATTCCTTTTCAGTGTTTTCTTTTCGGAAGCCGTCAGCTTATAGTACGCGACCTGTGTGGTCCTTAAGAAAGCGGACTTGCTCGTGGCACCTCTTTTCTGATTGTTGAGGAAACAGAAATCGATGCACTCCTGTTTTTTTTTATTTACGCTCATAAACATGTTACGTTCATGTTATGAGTGCGGTTTATTTTGAGCAGTCAAGTGCTCCCGTATGTGAAAAGCGGCACGTGCCGTGCATGCCTTCGCCGATGTGCGCCGTGAAAGCTGTGGCGTTTTGTAGCTGGCTACCAGTTTCCGGTCTGCTATTCATCGGCTCGATAATTAAACTCAAATCATCACAAGGTGGCACTAGAGTAACCTTGAGGTACGAAAGAAGCAGAGAAAAGCGCATGAGAATGAGACGACTTCCCCGCTGCATGTATGCATTTGTAAGTCGAACATACATTTCCTTGGGCACGTCGAACCCTTTGGTAGGAACCAAGCCGCTTGCAAAACCTTACGCGACTCGGATGGTTTTACTGCCCGCACCGATTAATTGTCGCCGCCGTCTAAATGAGTGTTTGAAAATAATAGTACATCATTTAGCGTTTACTGTGTGTGCGCATTGTGGCCTAGGAATGCGACGATCACGACAACTGCAGCCCCGCGCTGGGGTTGTTTACATATTTGTTCGAAAACAGTACTGCTCTTTTTCTTAACATAAAACGCAAGGTGGGCTCTCCTTATCTTAAGTATTACGTAGCATTGCCCACAGATTGCAGTTTCACTAATTTACACACTATGATAACACTGCAATGAGCGCCGCTGATGCTATTATCGCCTGCTTGGGAAACGCGTCGCGTAGGACCAGCGCTTCCCTTTAATTGTATCTGCTTTTCATCGGTATGTGATTTTAAAGCGCTTTAACTAAAAATACGTTCGGACATTACTCGAATCAATAAAAACAACGAGATGTGTTGTCCACAGTCGACGCCGACGGCTGCTGCCGGCTGCCTTCAGTACATGCTGTGTAGACCGGGTCACATGCCGACACTTCCCGCTTATTGTACTCGCGCCCTGCGATATAGGCAGTCGTCGCTTTGAGGGCACTGTGGCCAAAACTACGCTCTACAACTATTTTCAGGCCCTAAAACTTGCGAATTCGCTCTCTGCAAACGCCGAAAACGCACACACGAATCCTGCGTACTCACTAGGCCTCGTAACAAAAAGGTCCGGCGGTCTACCGTCGGCCGAAATTCAAGCATCTGGCAGGAGCTCCCCGCTGATTAGTAAGGAAGTGTGAAGATATTCAATGCAGCCGCTCGTTTCGCTTTTTTCGATACGGATAAGGTACACAAGCGCCGTTTTTCGGGTCATCTATTCACCGGGAGTGAAGCTTTTGCTCAGGCGCACAAGCCCAGGCGACGATCGCCGTCGCATCGGCCTATAATGCAACCGGACCACATACCGAAGAATAACTGCGTTACTATTATTAACGCTTTTGCGGCACCAGTCACTTATATATGAGGGACGACTGCTACTTCGATCGCCCGCGGAAGTACAGGGGACAAGAAACCTCGCTGCGCACATTGCAGCAAGGAGAGCAGACGACGTTGCTCCGTGTAGGCGCTGGTGACGTCACGATAGCATTCAATATGGCGGTCGCTGCCGGTGGGAGGAGTTTACCGTTCTCAATTTGGATGGCATTTTTGGAATATGGAGCGCGTCCAGGGCAGCCATATTTCGGAAACTGAATAATGAGCTCTTGTATTAGTTACTGAAGCACAAAAATCCCATATGAAGAACGACGGTGTCACGGCCCTTTTAAGATCGTCCTATTGCCCCCCAAAAATGGTTCCTGGCCTAAGAAGCGATGAATCGATGGTATAATTGCTTCACTACTCAGTGTCCTGTCATGGCTCACATAAATGCACTATAGTGGGGTAGACTGGCTGAAACCTCTTTGTTTCAGAATCAAATTTATTGTTTGTACATTGCCGCGTAAAGTTCTATATTCAGCGCTAGCTTCGCTGTGCAAGTGCATGTTCTGCTGCTTTTTGGGGCGTAGCGTTACATATGCGAACACCATATCTGCTAGAACCAAGGCTGCGCAACCTCTCCCTCTCCTCCCAGCTGTTATTTTTCTTTCTCTCAACCGCGTTTGGTGAGAGAGCCGAGTTTGCTGTGCACTGCGAGATCCCTTCCCCTCGCACCTTCCATCTCGCCTCATCCGCTTTCCGACACCCGAGGGAAAGCGGTTATGCTTCTTCAGCGTGGTTACCATAGCGTGTACCATTAAAAGGCGGCTGATGAAGACCTCACGCCGTGAGAATTATGGCGAAAAACTCATCATCTAGAAGGACTGTAGTCGCATATAACTCAATAATGCAGCGGTGCATGCATTTCAAAAGACGCCCTCCAACAAAGCCATCGAAAGGAGTGAGGTAATCCCACGAATAACTTTCATGCGCCTCTCAGCTACCATCAGTGTCACACCAGTGAGCAAGGGGATAAACCGCGACGTCATGACATTCAGTCGACGCCGTTGGCTGCAAGGCCTTCTTTGAGATGCACTTGCTGCTGCTTTACTATACTATAATGCGGGGCCCACGGAGCCCCATGGCTCCATGCAACAGACTGCGCGTGCTGAGCACGCGTTATCCGGTGTCTTTCAGGTGCGAACGGGTGCATCCGAATGCAACAAATTGGCGCATGTCAGGCAAGTGCTTCGCGTCTGGCCGTCGGCTAGATAAAGACCGAGCGAGCAGAGCGCCGGGGAGATGAGCGCGGGTGCTGTGCACGCGTATACTTCTCGCTTATGGCGATGCGGACCAGCCGCCAGCCAGACATTCACGGTTCGCATTTTTTTTAATTTATTTAGTTATACATTTACCTACATTCGCCCGCAGGGGCGTTACGGAAGGGTACCGCAGTATTCTTCACACATTAGCGCCGAGGAAACAAATATATAAACAAGTAAAACACTAATAGAGGATAATGCAAACACTCCGATAGGACATATGATCATACGACAAAATATCAGCGTAAATAAACACTGTGCATTGAATGGAAATGCATAGTAATGTCGCCGCGCACACAAAAAATTGCTAAGTTTAAAACGTGGTAAAGAGAACGAATGTTCCCCCCACAATGTCGACATACAGACCACGGAAATCAGTGTTAAACCAGAGCAGCCTTTAGCTCAACAGAAAATTCTTAATCGGATGTAGCCACACCTATGTCGCGGGGAAGATTATTTCATGCACTGATTGTGCGTGGAAAAAATGAATGTTCAAAAACTGAGGTACGCGCTGATATTTCTTTAATCGGGTGATCTCGACGCTGGGAAATTTACGTAGGTGGTAAATCATAAGCATCTTTGTTCAGTACGGTTCGACAATGAAATATATCTCGCTTAAACACGAGTTGAAAAAATTGCCGACGTGAGGATAGAAGAGGTCATTCGAAGCTACTTTTGATGTCAGTGATACTGCTACGATGCGAAGAGTTGTGGGATACAAAACGGTCGGCTTGGTTCTGAATTTTTTCAAATCTGTTGTTAAGAACTTCTGTGCACGGGTCCCATATGACATAAGCATATTATACGATTGGGCTGACATTTTTTAAGTAGAGCAGTTTTTTGACATCTTGTGGAGCATATTTAAAGTTTCGTTTGATAAAATTTAAAAAGCGGGCAGTCTTCAGAGTTTGTGTCTACGTAGCGGCTCCATGTCAAGTCAGAGCTAAATTTTACTCATAGGTGTTTTGCCTCGCTTACATGGGAGAACATTTCAGTGTTTCAATAGTAGTCTATTGATCGGTTTATACTTTCGGATAAAACGAACATGCTTGCATTAAGACACATTTAGATTCATAAGACAGGAGCGACACCAGGATGAAAAACTGTTGAGGACATTTTGAAGTTCTATCCTGTCGGAATCATGTTTTATTTCTCGGTACAAGACGCAATCATCAGCGCACAATCTAATTTTGTAGGTTATACCGTAGCCAATGTCATTTACGTCGACCAGAAACAGTGTTGGGCCAAGCACTGACATTGGGGCACACCTGAAAGTACGGAAACATCTGTCGATTGGGAGCCATTAATCAATACCTTTTGGCTGCGTCTCGTCAAATAATTTTCTATCCAGGGAATTATATTGTGCGGAAAACCGCTAAAGGATAACTTGTGCAGAAGAACCGGCGTGTGCGGAGCAAGCTGCGTCCTTCCCAGCCAATCGCATAGTGTGGAAGCTCGACTGCCATCGCGTAATTCGTTGGAGCGGATTGTCTCATCTGAGCATGGATTTCAGAACCCGGGCCTCTGTTGCGGAGCTGATACACTACTGAGTTGTTCCGCTTGTGTGAGCGCTGCCCGTTGCTTGGACCACGGTACGAGCGCATTGGATTTTTTGTTTTTTGTTTATTACTGTGTTGTTCCGTTACCCTGAAATAACCTGTAATGTCTGCTGCTCGTGGTCTGTCACTCTTCGGGCGATATCTTGGCTCGCTAACCCCATGAGGTGAGGAGTGCCTTAAACTAGGGGTTTAACTTTCAGTTTTTATTTTTGTAAATGTCGGCGGGCTTTTTTTTGCATCGTTATTTCAGAACGCAGTTTTCGTTTTCTTTTTCTTTTCGGCGAATGAATTACTGGCTTTTTCTTTCAAGTCTTTCAAGTTTAAATACTGGTTTGTTAAAAGTCACTCACACGATTTCGGCGTTTTTTGTGAGCATGAAATGTTTATTTACCAATAATTAACGTTCAAACAGCGGCACTTGGACTTCTGCTTGTGGAAGGAACTGCGATCGTCATTAAAAAACGTAACCAATGTTAAATGAGATAGCCGGCAGAAAATACCCCGAGTGAAAGTTTACTTCTAAGGACAAGGTTGGCATATGTCATGGGTGGAGTGTTCCACTGGGTCCAGCGAGAATTCGGGATTTAAGGCATTCTGCGTGTTGATGGCAGTCACAGAACTGCCGGACAGTAGGTCAGTTGTCAAGGTAGCTTCGACATAATACTTTTTCGTGATGCCCATGCAATGTGTCGTTTCAACGTCCGACATGAAGTTGATCAAGCTACTTAAGCACCAAACAGGTCTAAACAGGTGACAAGAGTGAAAAAACAGTCATTAGCTTATAAATGGCAAGGAGGTGGTGTTCTCCAGTCTGCACACACGTAAAAGCTATATAGCCACACCATGCATACAATCGCCAAACCGCGCTGCTTATTCAACACCAGCGTCTTATCACGCTCCAGATTCCCCACTTACTAAATTTTCAGCTTTGAGTATAAATCGTACTCAACAGCCACCTAAGAGTACATTGCTTGCAATAATACTGAATTGTTTCTTTCACATCAAATTTTTATAACTTAATTTGTGGCGCTTTTATTGCTTTTTTTTTCTTGGGGGGGGGGGGGGGGGGTTAAACTGAAACTGTCAACCCGTATATATAATGATATCAGACTAATTGTCTGATGTAGTCTCTAGATAGCCGGGGTACTAGCAGTCAAAGATTGCAAGTCCGTACAGAACCACATCCCAATGAAACTTACTTTTATTCGTCCCTGTCATTTGCCAATAGCCCGTGAGAATCCTTAGTGTGCACTCTAGGGTGATTTAAAGCTCGGTTTTCCACGGCTGTAGTCCGAGCACAACCAGGCGATAACGCAATGCAGTTTGGCCTAACTTAATAGGCAGGAAACCCCAAACACTTACAGGTGGGTTGGCCGGTCGCCCTTTGGCCGCTGTGATCTTCGTCCTCAGCGCAGCTGGCTTGCCCAACGACACGCTTCGGGTAATGCTTGTCGTCAGCTCCGATGGCGCCTGTTCCTAAGGCAAATGAGTCGGGATATTAGGAATTACAATAACGTGCAGTGAGTACACACCCACCGCGAGAGCTGCGGAGAGGAAGCTCCCTTTGTTGTTTATGATAACATAAGTCTAGCAGCATTCATGTGGGTTAATTAGTTTCACGCATTATGGGCACAGCCGTACTGGTCACGTTGAGTGCGTCATTCGATTGTTTGTCAGTAGATAGTACGGCTATGAATATAAATAAAATACGATCAGCCTGAACCAAAGAGTGCGCACAAAAGCCAAAAGAGGATAACGATATCTATGCAGAAGAAGAAGAAAGCAAAGCAAATTTCTAGAACCCGTAGGAAGTGGCTCCATTGTGTGTCAAGAGTGATATTTTCAATTAGTTTAGGCACATCAGAACACGAAATTCAAGACCATCTGCGCGGAAAAGAAGCAAACATAGCTGTCCCCCCGTTTTTTTTTTTCCCTAGCGATGGGGTTGATTCCACAGCCAATGCAGATAATAATACCACACATGTGCGCAGGGCGCGTGCCGCAGACCCTCAGACATCTCGTAGAGTTTCTGGACTCCATGCAGTTGACACCTGTGTTCTGAAGCGGCTTGCCCCAACCAAGCTCCCGACATGCGACGACCAGCATGTTTCCCATCCCCCTCATCTCATCGACTTTTCTCACCCGCGGCTCTAAGCTGTGAAGTATAGCCAGGAGGTATCAATCTCTTGCTCACCGCTGCTAGCGGCCCCAAGAGGAGGCAGCTTTGTGTGCCCAAAGTGCGGATTGGCAGCCATTGCGACAGTCGATGATCGTGTTTTTGCGGAATTTCCAGGAGACAACTTCTTTCTTCCACTTAACAACTCGGCACCTTTATAGCTTTCTCGGGTTCTAATTGAAAGACTTGGATGATAATCGCGGCTGGTCGCTGTAACTGCTGCCGCGATACGACGGTAATCCTCGCCAAATTGCACACCGTCGTAAGTGAAGCTGCAATTCAAATGCCGGCATTTAATCTTTTTCCTCTCTGCGTTCTATATTTTCGCATCGATGTCTATTCGTTCTAAGCACTCGTGTTTACCGGTCTGCAAAATAAACAAAAAATCAAACCTAGGGGAACTACCCTACACGCGCCGTCCCTACATCGAGGGCGCGCCTCGGCTCGATGGTGTGGTGTTCAGCCCGCAAACGTACAGGTGTAAACAGGCTTATATGGTAGCGCTCAGGAGGTCCTCTGCAGAGCAAACAGAGCGAAATTTTACAGCCGGTACGGCGTTTCGCAGCCTGACCCCACGCTGAGGCTAAGCAGCACAGAAATAAAAGCAAGGAATAAACAGCACTTGCGCGCCATGATTGTTCAGGAGCATCCCACACCAGCGCTCTAAACAGGTCTTCTCACGAATGTTACATATAAGCGCGCTGCTTGCTCAACTGAGGTGTTCGCCACACGTAGATGCTACTGCGGTTCAGCTTCCTGGATTGAAATCCAAGCAAACGACGGCCGAGAGCGAAACAATGGCGATCCATTCTATCGCTTTCATCGTTATGCAGCGATTTCGCAAAGCCCTGCTCATCTTATCAATGCAACGCGACAATCGACAGTTTTAGCTGTGCTTACGCAAGTGCTTGCTTATGCAAAGCGCCACGGCGCTGCGTGCGTTACGCTGTCCGCTCCGAAGTATAGTTTTAGCTGCCGTGCCGTAGCGTCCCTCAAGCGCACGCGTAAAGCCCCTTCCCCGCGCGTAAACAGTAGCGCCATCTAGTGACAAGACGTGAAAGCACATTAAACGCTCGATTGAAGGAATTTTCATCCGTGATTTCTGATAACTATATGAGTGCATTGGAAGCCTTTTTTTGTTCCAAAAAGAAAAACCATGCAAACCAAAGAAAATGTAAGAACTGACTTAAATCTAGAAAACTGCTTCGCCAGATGACGTTGCTACGAGGAAAACACTCTGCATTTAGTTAGGCCTAGGAGCTTGATAATCACCAAACTATCTGGAAAACAGGGGCTAGTTATCGCTTATAATGCTACGTGTGGGCAAGACAAGGCGAAATAAAAGCGAACCGCTACCATTTGATCGAGCTATTGCGTCGGAGAATCCAGCGGCGACATGTATTTATTCCGAAGCGGGCGAGCTGGGCGCCGCCATCTTGTCAAAGTTAACGTACGCAAGCCACGCACGCGCCGCAACACTAGAGAGTTTTAGTTTCACGTACGTAGAGGGTTCACGTACGCAAACGTGAGAAGTCTACGTAGCGTGCACGCAGGTGGTTTGAAACCCTTATAGTTACACGTACGCGCCTAGCGCCATCTACTAAGAAACACAGACACTGGTTGTAGCCAAAATCATCCAAGACAAGTCATTAAGCGAAGCCATTCATAGCGAGACCGTTGCTATGACGACGACCAACGCTACTTCGTCAGGCTTAGCAGCTGAAAAATCGCCCTTCTGTCTGGAAAACAAAAGCTCTTTGTCGCTTTAAACCTTATGCGAGGGTAAGAATGGGCAAATCGAAGGCGAACACAGCAGTTTAGAACACCATATCGCCTCGAGGGATTAGCGACGAAGCTGTTATCGCCGTGAAGCGACGGGCAGGGTGCCGCCATGTTTGTCAAAGCTACGTACGCAAGCAACGCAGAGACCGCAACGTAAAAATCCGAATCTCACGTACGTACGTGAGACTCGCGCATACCCTTTGCGTTCTGCGCATGCGCACTGGTCACCCGTAAGCGCTCTACGTACGTGAAGCCTCTACGTACGTGAAACTAAAACTCTCTACTAAGTCCGCTGGCTAGCGTACGCACGCAAGACGCAGGGCTTGCGCTTGCGTTCCGCGTATACGCACTACCGTGCCCGCAAACTCCTTGCGTACGTTAAGCCGTTGCGTACGCACAGCTAAAACTGTCAATCCCGGGTAGGAAGACTCACCGCTGGCGATCTTGACTTCAGTAGAAACATCCTGGAGGTATGCGATCATAGTGCGCGGTCACCTTGCATGGCAGACGTTTGCAGACATAGATCGACGATCTCCAGTTTGTAACCGGTTTGTGTATTACGCATACTATGCAAAGCGTTTAGCGGAACCTATAGGTGCCTACCTTCAATAAAAAAAACATGAGTCAATCGTTCAATCAAGGAAGCCTGTTAATGCGCCTAAGCTGGTCACAGGCCGAGTCCTCTTTACGGTTGCCATTTTATCTCGACTGCGACGCCGCATCGGCACTTGCATTAACACAGGTGTTTACGGGATGAAACTCTGCCCCTTGTATGCATACTTTGGCCGGTGCCGGTCTCCGGCAGCGTTGCTGCAGTGTTCTGCTCACTTTTTGCGGTCAGGACACACAATTTTCCTTTCTGTTCGCGCAAAATAATTCCTTATTCGCAAATACCTTTAGAGAGAGAGTACCGGCAAAAAATACATTAAATTTAAAAAAAATTGCAAAGCCCACGAACAATTTAGCGCCAGTCTAGAGCCCGCATAACCAACTCTAGAGCTGAAGTGCAGTAATTATTCAATTGGTCGTCGCAGGGCGCGATAACCGTACTTAACTACGTTGTAAAAGAACGTCACTTCGATTGGACAGTTGCGCTTCTTGAAGAAGCGCTGCTCGAGCCGGTCGAGAAAACAGGCGCAGCGACGAAATTCGGTCGCGGGTTTCCTTGCTCAAGATTCCGGGATCCAAGCTCGGATAGCGATCAATGATCAATAGTCACGCTTCCTTGAAACCAGAGAGCCGCATGTAGTTCAGGCACATTCACGAGGAAGATATCGGTCACCCGGCCACTCGACAGCTGCGGCGCGTCTGCGGTGCTCCTTCCATAACTGTGGACTGCGTATATGCGCAGACCCCTTGATTTCTCAGCTCTACCAAACATCTGACCTTCATATAATGCTGCCAGGTTTAATCTTAGGGTGACCCGCGAATTCTTACGGCGAAGTGCACCGCGAACAATCGTAGGGCAGCCACCAAAGTTCGCTTCAGAGTTCAAGTTATGTATATAACCTAGTGCTATCTTGGGCCTTGAAATAAATGCTTGGGGCATGCGCTTCGTTTTTCGGTGGAGTCGTCGGCACCGAGACGGCATCTTTTTAATGTGGACGATGCGAAATCTGCGCTCGCGTCAGTGTCTCACGAGCTGGCGCAGGAGAACAGCACACTAATTTCGGCAGTGTTCTGTGCTGTGAAAAGCCGACACGAAAAAAGACACGACACAGAATAAGCGCGGGCTGTCAAGTGTAAGCTACAAGATACTCTAGTGCTGAATTTTGTAAACACGGCGCAGAGTCTGCAAAAGTAAACAACTTCCTAGCCCACTTTGCTGTCTTTCGAGCGCCAGTTCTGAGAAGGTACGACCACATTTGCGTAAAAAAGGCGACTTCTCCAAAGTGGTAAAAAGGATTCCCAAGTCTAGTGATGTGTATGCGTTGCTTGTAGAGGACTCCCAGGCTAGACAGAATTGTCATCTTTTAGGCGTATTGAGTGGCAGACGTCGCGCGACTGATTTCAGGCAATGAGTTACGGTTTCCAAAGCACTAGGAAAACGGGGGAGGCAGCGTAGCAAATCGACCTAAACCTGTCGCGCGGCCTCCGCGACTCGAGAATGTGAATCCACCTTTTCTCCGATATTTAAGACTGCATTTTCCAACTTTCCAAAAATTTCCAACTTTGTAAAGCCCAACTAGATGGACACGTCCTAGACGTACGGGCGGAGCGCCTACGGGCATGGGCATAACCTGGAGCCTGCCTGCGCATGAGCGAGGCTGAGAGTCGAACTCTTCCCTTGGGAGTGAAACAGGAACCACCTTTGCAGGCTGAGTGTTCGAAACTGGGTTCGTCCCCGAAAGGGCGCAGCGGGGTTTGCGGAGCCTCTTCCAAGCTGAATAAGCTGTCTCTCTCTTCCAAACCCACAAGGACGAGATTTGAAGGCGCAGGCTCCTATGCCAAGTCATGTAACCCTAGTAAGACGAGCACCAGTCTGGGCCATAGCTTGAGCCCATTTTGAGGAAACCTGTGGGTAACCGGTCGTCAGCGGGAGTCGAACCCGCCCCCTTCCGAAGCAGAGGCGGGTCGGAAAACCGGAAAAACCGGACTCTGCCAGGTCTGCAGTGATACTCTGAATCGCTTCTGACGAGGGATCGCTTAGTATTGAACTTGAGACGCTGGTTAGAGCGTACGAGCTTTGAGTCGAACTCTTCACTTGGGAGTGAAACACTAAACACATTTGCAGGCTGAGTGTTCGAAACTGGGTTTGCCCCCGGAAAGGCGCAGCAGGGTTTGCGGAGCCTCCTCCAAGCACACCCCTGAAGAAGCCGGGCGCCGGGCCAGGGGTAGCTTGTACCCATTTTTACCGGTGGCTGTCCGGCAGTGGGTTTCGAACCAACCACCTCCCGCAGCCGAAGCGGACGCCCAGACCACTAGGCCAGACCACTGGTCAGAAGGGGTTTGTTAGCGCAAGGTGCCATACAAGTCAGCTCATTCTAAACTCGTGAAACGAGTCATCATAAACCGATGCATGCAAAATGCTCTCGAAAAGTCATGCCCCCCCCCCCCCTTCTAGCAGCTTCAGCTTTCAAGTACAACTTAGAAGATTCCTCGAAGCAGGGTATCCTAAATATGTCAGGGTTTCAGTGGCTGAAAGCGTGTTTAAGAAGAAACTTCAAGAACAAGGAAGAGTTACAGATAAAACTCAAGGAAAGACAGCTGTCATCCCTTATATCCATGCTCTGCCGCACAATTTAAAGAAAATAGGCAAGAAGGCATACGTTCAGGTACTTTTTCAGCCCCAGGTAAACTAAGCGCCGTGTGCAAAAGAACCCTGCCCGCCGAACAACGTCCCCAAAATCTGCGGTGTAACATCTGCCACCGGAAAAGATTTGTTAAACGCACAGAGGGCATCGTGTACAGCATCCGGCTGTCCTGTGGGAAGCAGTATGTGGGAAAGTCCGGTAGCTGCCTCATGAAAGGCTTCGTGAACACAACATGAAGTCGTTAACGGGCAGCAATCTGGACATGCATTGCAAGGAGTGCAGGTGCATGCCAGTTCTGGATAAATGCGCCGTCGTTGCCAGAAGCAGAGATACACTGACAAGAAAAACCATTGAAGCTACGCAGATATGTATACTTTGCGTGATCTGTGTGTCAGCGAGCCTTCTATATTCTTATCGAAACGAGAATTGAGATTCATGGGTTTGTGATAGCCTTTATCCTCTTATGCTTAGTTTTTTCCTTTGATTTCTTCGGCTTCCCTGGTTTGGTGCATGCGCTCAGTCGTTTGGCTCAGGTCCCGGTCGACACGGTTTTGTGCTTTTCCTTTAGTCCGAAGTTAGCGCTCCTTCTGTGTGTTCTGTCTTCGTCCGTCGTCTTGTTTTCGCATTCCTTTTCTCATGGATCGATACCGAGTAGTCCAACTTTCCACCTCTGTACCTAAAACGTTACAGGTAATTGAATACTGGGAATCGATTACGTTATCTTCTAATTTTGAAATTTTACTCAATTACCTTGTTTTTTCAAACCGCAACGGCTCGCGTAATTCAAGAACTTTTATCTGTAACTGCTTACTAGTGATAAGTTACTTTTTCCAAAACAGAGTGTTAACGGCCGATAGAGGTTGGAGAAACTAAACCTGAAGGCAAACTTAGGTGGTAACGGAGATAATTCCGCCGTGACACAGCGACAACCTATCAGCTGCGTAAGAGCATCTTGTGTAATCAGTTCCGTACCACATCACACTCCATGCAATCACCGCCGCATTCTACGGCAATCCCCGTCTCGAGAAATATCATGTGGCTGCTCTGACTAGCCTCCGTCCTGTCTGATAACGCCGCAACTAACCTCTCACTATGCACCAAACTCGGATGCTTCCACACAATGCACGGAGCAACAATGAAGCAAGGCGCTTCGTTGGGGACTTTGACACTAGCATCGAGGTACTGCCCAACCACGACCTGTTGCGCAAGGTGTTCAAACGTTCTAATGCCGTCCTACGCTCCAGCGCATGCACTGAGAGGGGTGAGTGCAGCTTTCGAAAATCAATTCCTACGGAGAATTAACAACGAGTAACACAACATCAAGCACGCCGCAGTAGTTTATTGTATCCTGAATAAATTGATGTAATGGCAACAAAGATTGGAAGGAGAACAATACAATAGTTATCGATAATTTTTCTGTCATCGTTCAGTTATTTTTCTTAGAATGATGATGATGATGATGGATTTTTATGGCACAATGGCATCTAAGGCCAAAGAGCGCCATGGCACAAGGTTTTTTCGACTAATCAATGTGGGGTCAAAAACCCATTTCCCAAGCATTTCACCCTAAAGAAGCCGAGCACCAGGCAGGGGAAATCTTGTACCCATTGTATCACCGGTGGGTACCCGGCGGCACTGGAGATCGAACCCCGAACCTCCCGTATGCGAAGCGGACGCTCAACCACTTGGCCACCGCTGCAGTTTTTCTGGGGATGTAACTGATCACTGTAATCAGTTACGTTTCAGAATGCAACTGGTTACTTATTTTTTGTGACGTGTACCACGACTGCTCTGGAGCCTCAAACCAGAGCTGCGTGTTCATTACACACGGCAAAAAGCTGCTTGTCGTAGCATGCAATTATGAGCAGCGGGACGACCGCACATGCGGCTGGTATTTAAACTTCGGCCAGCCCGTGACACCACTGTGGGTAGCCCCGCTAACGCTGTCGGTTTCGAAAGGAAAAACGTGCAGCCTTACTTAAAGGGAGAATAGGAGCAGGCTGGAGCGACGTTTGGAGCTCTGCTAGTGTTCTCGAAACACTCCCGCATGAACATGCGTGACCAAAATGCCAGCTGAAGTTCATTGCGTTACGCGATAGCATAAAAAAAACCGTTCAGCCATTTTGCGTTAACTCATGTTGCACATCGCGAAATTAATTAAATAAACAAGAACTGCATAGCCAAAGCGTAATTTGATCCCACGCCAATACGAGCAGATTCGATCAGCTAGTCAGTGCTTGAGACAAATATGTATACGCCACTGCAACAGGCAAAAGGCCCGCTTGTGAAACAGCCGGTCTCTGGCCATGTGATCTGGTTGTCGCGGTCTTCATCCACTTATCGCGGTCTCGCCACTGACGACGCCGTCCAAACACCACCCCGGATTACCTTTACTATTGGTAACCGGGCTTGAGATTGAAGATCTCACCTTTTTTTTTTAACGGATCCAAATCTAACCATTGATCTTCCGTTACAAAGAGAATGACGCCAATATCGTCCCTATTAAGATGCCTCCACCCCTTAAACGAACTGACCCAACAAACTAAGGATGCGTTCCGATACTCCGAAGTAGACATCTAAATAAACGAATCACTGTCTAGCTGGACCGCCGTCATCTTGAGACGCGTTCCATTTGCGCGCGATCCAGGCAGCGAGGACATCAATGTAGGCAGGCTTCCTGTCTAAACATGGTCGGGCACTATGGGGATCAGATTGCCGAGCCATTGGGCGCCTAAGTACGGAGAGGCACACTCTATCAAGCGTGAGTGATAGCGTTAAGTTAATTACGTGAACTGGCGGCTGATTCCGCAACATTCGTGGACGTGCTTCTCCGGCTGTGCATATTCGTGAATTGTGGAGAAGGGAATCATGCACTGTAAAAAAATTCCGTACCTATAACGTAGACTATGTACGTTTTAAATACAGAACCACTTCTGCTTTCAATGAAACGTAGGGAATGACCGTATATTCAGTCCAGTATTGAAGGAAACGTCCGTGTTCCTCTGTAGTCGTTGCAGGAAAAAATACTAAACATTCAATTTAAGGGATCAAAACTTAACACGACAGGACGGTTGACCCCGTCGACTATGTGTTGCACCAAATGCACTAATAACTTGCTTAAAGGCAGCAAGAACAGAAGATGCTTATGATGTGATGCCACTTTTACACGATGAACTGCTGGCCCGCGGACTATAGGCATCACATGACATCCGATTTTTTATTTGTCTGGTTTACTCTTAGCCAACAATGTCCGCAAACTAGCATGGCAAACGACTGTGAGCATGTCTAATGTGATTAACACAATGAAGAGCCGAGGAAGGGTGATAACGCATTACGTTGCTTCAAGGTTGAGTGATTGGTACAAATTGTGAGCAACGTTAAATAACAAAGGCCTTAATTTGCTATAATGTTAAAAGCTGACTTGATGAAAATATTTTTCGCTACATTGCTAGCCACATGATAGAGTAACATTTAATAAAAATGTTACTGCAACATTTGCTTCCTGTGAGAAATGCTGCGTAATGAGGTCAACTGTTAGAAAACATTTAGACACAGACAATGGTTGGACAACTTCTCCAAAGTGGAACTGAACACCAGCTGAAAGTACATTGCAAACTTGATGAAAGTGCACAATTTGAAAGCCGAATTTCCATCTGCCATTTGGTAAGGAAATAAACAACTGAGTAAACCAAAAGCATGGGCAAACAAATCTGTGAATGCAGTGCAATGTAGCAGTTACATCTTTGCTACACAACCATTAATCAAAAACACCAACTCCTTCATGGATAACAAAAGCACCGACACAACAACATATTGCTCAATGCAATGTTTAATTTAGTAGATACCTATTGCCGCCCATTCATGCCTGCTCTTCCTGCAGATAAATGAAATGCCACCAAAAAGCAGCGAGCAGCCATAATTGCTGCAGTGACAAGGAGGATGTGCACCATCGATGCTGTTCCCCCATCCTGAGTAGGAAATAATAGCAGTTTTTTCTGGAAATACTCTGAAAGCACGAATTTTCTATCCATCGTTTACTTAGCTTGCACTGACATGACCCATTGTGTACTCGGTACCTTTGACAAACAAGGGGACAGCCGATAGGCACACAAAACTGTAGAACCTTGCTAACTTGAAAAAAAAAATGCACAGAAAGAAAAAGCTGACAAAAAAATGAGGAATTCCTTATTTGCACTTTTTATACAATACTAAGAATGTGGCTAAGATATGGCATGAACATTGTTTTTTTCTGTTCACTTAAACAGAAAGAAAAAGCTGACAAAAAAATGAGGAATTCCTTATTTGCACTTTTTATACAATACTAAGAATGTGGCTAAGATATGGCATGAACATTGTTTTTTTCTGTTCACTTAGAAACTTTCCAGCCTATGCTAGCATATTACTGTGATGTAAATAATGAAGCATGCCAGCACTGTACAATATGCTGTAACACTTATGAAATACTCCCCTTCAAGGCTACCGCATGCCTCTTACATGCGGTAAAGTTTAAATCTGCCAAACTAGCTAGTCTGCAAGATGAGACGCCAAGCCTCTGACATCTGGCGATGTGTACCTCCCATGTAATTAGAGTGATTGGAGATGCTCCTTTTTGATGGCATTTCAGTTGCTGGGTGTGGAAGGACCAGATATGAAGGGCAACAACTAGACACCAACTTTTTAAGCAACATCACAATAAGCAATGTGCCTTAGCTTTCCTTCTGTCCAAAAAGGAGTTTCATTTTCTATGTTCTGTGTACACACAACTGCTTGCATGTGCACATTTTGGCTTGCTGGGAGGTGCTTTCCTCTGTTAAACTACAGTTTTAACTCTGGCCTCAGTCTTCTGCGCCTTCTTAATTTTTTGCTAGCGTTCACCTTAAGTCGCGTACAAACTCACGCAGATCTCCACTTTTCTACGTTTCCAGCTGTCACATCTTCTCTGCCTTCGTCATGTCCACCACTGCATCCAATGCCTTCAAGTCTGCTGTGTATAATCATTTTAATTAATCTGCCTACACATGTATTTATGTTAGTTGCTCTCCTCTCTTCGATGCCAATTGGCCCTGAGAGTAAATAAGTGAAATGGTAGTCTAATCTAGGTCTGAGCAATCACGCATTATGTTGAGTTTATTTTACCACATTGGCCAGTAGAGAGTGGAAGGGAAAAAAAGCTGCTAAGTGGAGCTCGACATGCCTCTCGACCCCTACACTGGAAAGCAGCAGACACCAAGGCATACGTAATCACTAACGACAACAGAACATGACAAGTGTGAAGTAATTCAGTAACGTTCGTTGCATTTACCACAGTGCATACTCGCTGCTCAGTAATTTATTACCTCATTAGACATTCTTCAAAGAGAGTGTACAATTATGTGTTTTGTTTGAACATGGCACCACAGTACAATGACTATCATTAACCTTGTGCCAACACAACATAAAATAAACTTCTGCCCAGTAAATGCATTGCTTACAGTGCCACCACGGCACCTGTTTAGAAAATAAGCTCAAAATATTAGTGACATTAAATTTGAGCAGACGGTAATTCCCCTACCCCCTCCCTAAAAAAATGAAAAAGGGTGCTCTTCCGACGGTACGTTTGTACGCTGTAATATTTGCGAGTCCAACTACGTGTGAAATTCAGATATAGATAATTAACGCCAAAGCATTCGGTTGAATGTGAGGCGCCAGGGCGCGGGCAAACAGTAATCGTCTTCAGGTATCCACTGGTGCCACGCCCTGAGGGCCACTGCTCGGCGAATACCATTCATGGCCACGTTCACATCCAACAAGCTTGTCACAAACATCACACAGGTGATGATGCAGCAGCAGTTCATCATTGCTGTTGGCCAGTGCTGAATTTTTTGGCGTGGTAAACGGAATCAGCCACCGAAACGCGCGTCGACTGTTACTCGCCAGATTCTTGCAGTCCCACGAGGGAGAGCAGCTTTTCCGTCGGCTTCAAGTCTCCTCTTTCGTGCAGGGCCACTGGCATTGTAACGCACATTCTGCATGATCGTTTTACTACGCACCGATGCCGCACGGGACAGCGAGCTGTTGTATGTACACTCCAATGCAGCGTTCCGGCCACACACATACACACACACACATACTAAAGACACGCAACGCGCAGGACGCACGCAGCGAACACGGAAGAACAAAAACCCATTCCAAAGCGCCTGTTCATTCAACTCCACACTGCGCTAACTGCGCACATGTTTCCGACTGCGGGCTCGGCTAGCGCTTCGACTTCGCCATGGCTAGCCATGGCCAAGCTGCGCTGCCGCTGGTGGTAATAACGTTCATGCAACGAAAAGAAAAAACAATATATCAAACGATTCAGGTTGTCAGCTAAAAAAGCTACCGTAAAATTAAATACATCTTATATGTTTTTGCCGTTGTGCGCCTTTGCGACATCAGCGACGTGAGCTTGAGCGCGAATACGCGAATGGCGCTATGAATTTCCCGTGTTTCTCCGTAAATTGCAAATGGCGCGGCTGCGCCGCTAACTTTTAGGCATGCTTGCAGAGGTAGTCGGTGCGAACAGTTGGAAGTTCAATCGACTGGAATTGCTCAAGGAAAGTCAACGGCACTGCATTTTTATTGTTTCTGTGCATTGCGAGTGACTTTGGCGGCAGCCACTCGGCAACGTCTCCGGTTTGGCGAACTTGTGAGAAGGTGAGCCTTTTTTTCTCAAATTTTGAAAGCGGTTTTTTGTTTGTATTGTAACCCTGCGTCTCGTCGCATGTTATGTTCACGATAACATCAGTACAACGTGCATGCGCTTTCTGTCTCTATTTAGAGTAATATTGGTCGATCAGCGTAAACTTTTGGATTCAATTAAGCACGAACTGTCCATGTTGGTACTGCGTGTCGAATGTGTTTTGAAATGATTCTGAGCGGGAGATGGTGTTCTGATAATTTGTGTACTACCAGATATAGTCTAGACATTTGAAACCATTTATCACACTGAAACAAAGTTGGAAAACTGTTTTGTGTTCATGCATCTGCTGTCCTTAAACTTGACTTTTTGGCAATCATTCGCATGGCTCCTTTGGATCTGGAAAATTGACTATTGTTGCCAGGGGTGCCTGGTAGCAGAGCTCCTGGGGACGCCCAGTGGGTCATTTGTTTGTCCAAGTGCCCAGTACCAAAGGTACCATTCCTGACATTTTTTTCCCAGTCCGTTAACCTCATATTCCTTGCAAAGATTACAGTATGTAATCAGGTAGTAAAAAAATTGGTAACTTCTGCATATTTCAGAACAGTTCAGAGAAATGCACATGCAGCATCAGTATTCTCTCGGTAGAATTTCTGAGACCTGGATTCATTTCTTCTAGGACTGTGGCAAGCAGTAGGTCAACTGTACATAAATTTATTTTCCTCTGGTGCAAAGTAAAGAGTGCAAACGTCATAAGACAAGTCTCTAGTCTGTTTCATTCTCACTGCATTTGGCCAAAGCATAATATGAAATGCTGTATGTTTTATGCCCTAGTTTCCTTTACTTTGAGCAGTAGATATTGACAGTGAATAGCAAGGCAACTCCACTCGCTGACGGTATTGCCTTCGGCAGCAAAACAGGGAATACCTTACCCCATGTGTTATCTCGACAGACTGAAAACTGCGATGGACAGCTGCGTCCACAGCTGCTATCACCTCCCAAGTGCATGCGCTCGTAAGACGCATAACTCTGGATTGCCATTAACATAGCCTTGCTCATTGCAGTTGCCGATAAACACCTCATAAGTGGTACTATTATGCACTCTTTTCTTTGGCACTATGTATGAGCTTCTGTTTTCGCGCTTTCTAGAAATAATGCATGCAGTTTTGAACTGCGAAAAGAGAATTTACGTTTAACTAGATTGTCATGTCAGTATGTTACAGCCAAATTGTACATTGATGTCAGTGCTGGTGGTTTCTTTTCATTATTTTAGGAGAATGTTATAATTTTACCTATAGCAAATAATAGCCCTCACTAATTAGCTGATTTTGTCATGTCCAGTATTCTGATATGCTAAGCCACCAAAGCATGATTCAGAATGTTGTCAGAACAAAAGGCACTGAGTCTTTCGTGTCAGTAAGAAATGTGCTTTATACCCCTGTCACATGGCATTCCTCGAAGGCCTTTCCAGCAAAGGCACCATTTTTCACCAAAGCAGCGAAAGCTTAAAGGAGCAGCGATGCAGCTACACGGTGCAGCCCAAAGGTGAAAGTCGTTCAGGCTTAGCACCCGCTGCTATACTCGAGGTGGCTGAAGTGAGTGTTCTAAAATTAAAGTGGTGTATTCTGTTCATTCGTTGAGCTTTGACAATTTTTTATTCTGATTGCTTCCTTAAAAGTACTGCAACAGCTACTCTCATCAGCAGGAGCAGGTTTTGTACGTGTATTGCCTTGGCCTCCATGGGCGCTCGGTGTTGCCGCAACACGGGGCCGAGGGCTCGTCAAGCCTTGCTGGCTTTTTTCCTCGGCCCTTTTCATCGTTGTAATGAATAAATCTCTATTATTATTATTATTATTATTACTTTCACTGTCTTGAAATTTGAACATAAAACATAAACACCCGTACAAAAACCAAAGCCAGACACACCTTTCGTATTTGAAAAAAATGTTTTCAAACATTATTAGCTTATGTATTTTTTTTTATTGCTTTTACTTTTTGACTTTGGATGGTACTGCGATCACAGCTTCTCGAATGCCGCGTCTTCGGGCTCCGAAGGTCTCGGTTGAGCGCCTTCGCCTCCAAGGCCCTTGGCGACAAAGGCGCAACATTTGTACCGGGTAGCTGCACTCCTTACGCCTTTGGATATGATTCTCAAAGGCCTTTGCGGTGCCCGTGTGACAGGGGTATTAGTGTGGTATGGCTGCTTGAACACCTGTCCCTGGTATCTCACAAACTGAACAAACTGAATAAGGAAGGGAAAAGCCTCAGGGTGCTTGCCGACATTTCGACAAGAGGACTTGTCTTTGTCTGGCAAAGTGTTCATCATTGGTGGGGTTTAAATAAGGTTTTCACTTCGAGGCGAAAGGCCTGTTGTGTGGGACGAGGGTGCGATATGGGAAGGGCGTTACGATGGGGAGCATGAACCTTGACCAGGCATGATAGCTGCTAAAGAAGATTAACCGGTTGACCTGCAAAACTGTGAAAACAAAAAAGCCCAATTCAGTAGAAACGAATCTCGGGGTATGGAGTGTGGATAGTGGGCTTGAATGGTTTTATGTCCAGCCACAACAGGTGGCTTGGTATGGCTGGCTGCCTTTTCCTGAAAAATTAGGATAAAGGAATTAAGGAGCATGGCAGAATAAAATACCAGGGGGGGTGGGGGGGGCAAAATAATTTGAAGTAAAAAGAGAAAATGAGGGCAGGTTCGGAGAAAAGGCAAAAAGAAGGGGAAGGGGGAGGAGTATGGCAGCCAAGGTTCCGAGAAGTGATGTCAGGAGGTGCAGGGCGTAAGGTTAAAGTATAACGATAAATTAAAGAAAGCAGGAAAGGAGGGGGAAAATGTGGGTTGGGAAACTTCTGACCATGTGCAAGGCCTTTTCAAATAATTATGCCAATTCCGGAATGTACAGAGCTGGCCACATTTAGTGCAAACATGAGAGCGCATGGCCGCACTCTTTAGAGGTCCACTGTGTGCGGCGCAGCCACTCATCGCTGCAAAATGGCGCAAGAGGAGATGCACCTGGATGTGGTGCTTCGTGTCATGTTACACTTCGATGTGTGGCAATGTCAGACACAGTGGCCCAAAGAGCACAGCCATGTGCTCGCGTGTTCGCACTAAGAGTGGACAACCCTGTACTTGATTCTAAGTTTCCTCTGTATATGTTGACCCCAGACGAAAACAAGTTGTCTTGTCGAAACGGCAAGCACCCTGAGATTTTTCCTTCCCTTGTTCACTTTTTGAGTGTCAAGAAACCATCTGCCTACTCTCTCTGTACCATGGACTCCACATCTTGTACGGTTATCTTTGTATGTATACACCAGTGATAAATCATGAAGGAAATCAAGGGATTTGTATTTGTATTGCTTAACACTTACTTTAAAGCTATATCATGAGGGTATAGTTGAAAATGTGCTACGGGGGCTTGGTTGTGTGTCGTGACTGGTTTCTCTTTATCAGAGCTACTTGACAGCCACCATGAAACGCAGGCTTTTGAAAAGTCGTTCCTCATATAAAAGAGCGTTTCCACTGTTACAATGGAAATGTTATTTGCTAAAAACTTCAATCATTGCAGTTCAGGGATTGATATTTTTCAAATAACTAACCTGAAATTCAAAACCTGCAGAAGGAACTATGTAACTTTTTTCCTGCCTTAAAAACCCAGTACTTATTTGCCAATTTCAGCAAGCAGAGGTCTGTTTCATGGCACATACTTTCCACTACCTTGCATGAAAATTGTGCAGTACAGGCCCACCATAAAACTAGGGGCATAGTATACTGCTTGTATGCAACTACTTTGGCGTTAGACCATGCATAGCATGGTCTTAAAGTTATTCTTTTCATTTGCAACTGGTTCATAAAAGGCCTATTCTGGCAAAAGGCATTTAGCAAAATTATCTTCCTCTGAATGCTTCTAAGGATAACTTTAGTTCATTCAGGAAAATATATATTGACAATATCTCTTAAAGGCATAATTGTCCATATTAGCTCTTGTTACCTCACAGTATTTAGTTTTGTGCCTCCAGCATCACTGACTTGCATCATATGTTAAATAAAGTAGTAAAAAGCTCGCTGTTAGTTTAAACCACAACTCATGATGGGGCTGTGCACTTTTTGTTGTGTTACATGAAATATACTTATGTATGAAACAATTTCTTTCAGCTGCACCTCACATGATTCAAATTCCATCAGAAGAAAGGCTGCAACACAACATTGCTCACCATCTGTTGCTTTCCCAGCACATAACATGCCATAACAGCACATAGCGGGTAAGATGTGAACAAAAACAGTGCATGTATATGTTCCACACATGCATTTTGTGTACTACCAACACTATGATATGATTAACTATGTCATGTAAGAGAGAGCACACAAATCATTTTTTGTATATATTGCAGCATGGTTATTTCAAGTTTTAAACTGGCCATTGAAACGACCCATTGTATCACCGCTGGTTACCCGATGGCACTGGGGATCGAACTCCACACCTACCGCTTGCGAGGCAGATGCTCGGACCACTAGGCCACTCCTGCGGACCCCCACTGATGTTGCTTACACCAGGCGCTGTTAAAGCCCCGGTATGTATGTTAAATGCATTTTAGAAAACCATTCACTTCCAAAGTACCATTTCATCTTTACAGCAAAACCACAGTTCGCCTAGCTAGACAAACCTGCTGCATACAAGCCAGCAGAATGGTTGCACATACATGCTTCGTTAGGAAAACATAAAAATCAAGCAGAGCCTGCCCTTCATGGTGCATTATACCCTGATTTTGAGCAATGATCAAGATAGGCAGATGGTCATTTCATTGAACACTTGCATGATACATTCGTAGAATCGAAAAGACAAGTACTATTGCAAAATCTTCAAACAGTGTTTATTCTCAGAGAAAACATATCATGAAAAAAGTGTTGGATTAGTTATGGTGCACCTTGTATGGGGAAAGGGGCTCCCACTTTGTGAAAGGCTTAATTTTGGAATAACGGCAGCGTTTAAACTAGTTGGGTTACCATGTTTAGATAGTGGATGTGCTCAAAAAGACACTGGAAGTAAGCGCACTGTGTGGAAATCTCTTTCTGTATCCTTGTCTTTTCGAGCGCTTTCACGATCTGAACTTAATTTTGCAAGAGAGCAAGGAAAACAAATATTTAAATTCTGATAATTAAGGATAAAAGATCATGTTTCATTGTGTTGCTTAAAGTGTACATTGTATCACTATTGCTGTATTGCAGCACTTCTGTCGTGGCCTTACATTGCAGCCTCTTGACTTTTGTTTATATAATAGGCAGTCCTTTTTTTCATTCGATTGCAACACTTTAGGAGTTACTACAGAGTTGCGTGGTAGCGAACTCTCAGATTAACGGTTTGCATTATTACGCCCGCATAACTTGCTAAGTGTTTCACTGCAGTCTTGTTACTAGAACAGCCTCTTGAAAGTATTCAGCCTGGTGGTCATTGAGGGTTACTGTTCACATATCAAAATGCCGGATCAGCTGTATACTCTTTACAGCTACCAGAACTATGGTACATTTCATGACATGCTGGCTGAAGAGTGCTGGAGCACCAGACTGGGGATTTGGATGAAACAATTTTCAAATGTGTGCTCGGTATCACGCTGTTTTGTTCCAGTTGTGGAGAGGTTTTCTTTTCATATTTGTTCTGTCAAACATTTAAATTTTGGGCAATATGTTGTTGCCTTTATCTTGTGTTCTCTTTGTTGTTGAGGTTTAGTATTTTTGGCACAAGCACTCCACTCTATTACTTTTCAGTATAATTTAAAATTTGTAGGGCACGTCATGAAGAATAATACTTCTACTTGAATAATCTGCATGTGTTTATGTTCTCATTGTTGATATAAAAACTTAGTTGAGACAGCTTGTATTTTAGCTCTGGCTAGAATTTTTAGGAGAGCCTCAGTAACATAATCACATGACCAACACAAACTTGGTATTATTGTTTGTGCAATGAAAAACAGTTTTAAAATAGTTATTAACAGCTGTCAGTGTAGGACTGGCCTAAAATGTTTTGTGCTCTATGTAGCTCTTCTCTGAGGCAGGATTAATTCATCTGCACCTGCAGCCTGATACCGCCAAGATACCAATTCTTGGGTGAACTTATGATTTTTTTTCACTGAGCAAACTTGCATCATCTTGAAGCATGGAACTTGAGCTGATTCTTAACAGCTCTAGTGTAGCGAATTTCATTATCCTCATTGCTTAGTTTACATTCACCTCAGGACAATGGCCTTTTCCAGTTTAATTATCTGTCTTGCACCAGCTACATGCCACACTATCAGAAATCACCTAATCTTATCTAGTGAGCTTATAATCAGCTATCTCCTGCTATATTTTCCTTAGGGTGAAATTCATTTTGTTGCGATACAATGCACAAGCTGTTTCCTGGCGTGGTGCTCAGCTTATCTGGAATGAAATGCTTGGGAAATGGGTCTCTGATTTCACCTTGAGTAGATGAAATTAACTTGTGCTAAGGCACTCTTTGGCCACAGATGCCCTTGTGCCATTAAAATCCATCAAATTCATTATGTTACCCTAAGATGCCATTGGTGATTCATTCTCTGCATTGTATGCCCTGGCCAGATCCATTTTCTTCTTTTAATTTCTGCCAGAATATTAACAACTTCCTTGTTCATCCCTGTTATGGTTTCACTCAGTCAGTTGTTCTATTAATAATTATAATCACTTTATTGAAGACATATTTTGGGCTAAATGGCATCAAGTTAGCCACTCTGCATAATGATATATATGTCTGGTCTTGTATGTCTTTACTTGTGTGGTAATGTTTATTTTGTGCTCACTGTCTAAACAACCTTATTTGCCTATGATATCCTAAGCCCTTCTATACCTATTTTCCTTCCCCCTGGCTCTTTTTCTTTTCAGTCATTCCTCCTCTTTCCTTTACACCGGCCATTGGTCATAAGGCTGCTGTGGGAACGACAGTCAGCACTGGGCCCTTTTTTGTTCATGGAACCTGTACTGCTACTATTAGCACAAAGTACGTTATCAGTATTTTTGTGATACTGCATTTATTGTTATTTATGAAGTAGTTGGCTAAGGCAATGGTAGCAGTGTTGGATATTGCAATATATTAAGCATATATCTCACTTGCAATATATCAGTGTGTTCACTATTACACTACCCTCTATTTCTTTTAGTTCAGTTATTTGGCTATAGATATATTGTGCTGCTTTCCTAGTTTAGTCCACTCAGACTAAAACTTTGCTCTTTGTGTCACAGGTAGAATCTACAATGATTACTGCTCTGTGTCTTGTAAGCAGGAGGCAGTGTTCAATGGAGCCATGAACTTTCCTTGGAATTGAAAAGCCTTTGCTGTATTATGCGCTGAACCACGAGTGTGAAGAGGAAAATGTCATGCCTTGGATTTCTGCAGAGGTGAGCCATTGCGGTGAATCCACCAGCGCGAAAGACAGGGATGAGAAAGGAGACAAGACAGGTGCTGACTCGCGACTATAGTTTATTGGCGTGAACAGGGAATATATAAAAAGCCAAGCAATACCATAAACCATGTAGTTACAGATAAGCATACAGGACAACATGAGTCAAAAATCGCCCTCAACATTTCCCTGATCGAGGTAGTCCAACTCATTGTGTGTTAACACGATAGACAAAACACACATTCTTCACGGAGTCATAAGGTGTGTCTAGCCTCGATAATCTCCCATTTAATCTCTCTGAATTTACTGCCAAAATGCGTGTTGCCAAAAGGAAAGGGTAGCAGACTTCACATCCCGTGCAGTGTACAGCAGAGTTACCCCAACCACCTAGCCAAGCCCCTACCCTCTTGTGTTCCTGTAGTCTTACATTCATACACCTTCCAGTTGTACCTACGTAAACCAGACTACAAGATAACAATATTTGATACCACATTCATTTTACAAGGTACATATACATTTCACTCTACACGTGTACTTTTCTCGAGCCACATTCACAGAATTATTCTTAAAATTTTACATGCTTTAGACAACGTATTAGGGGCCGAGAAAGCCACTTTTACATCATACCTTCTGGCCACATTTTTCAAATTTTGCGACAATTTATGTACATACGGTAACACAACTGGTCTTTTGGCATCTTGCTGGCTGGCCCCAGCCAGATTGTGCCGGTCGCCGCAAAACTGTCTCAGCTTCTTTAACAATTTATCATATGCTCTTGCAGTAACAAGGTTTGGAAATCCTGCGTTCGTTAACCTTAAAATCTGCTCTTGGAAACTAGTCGTCATGCTGTGAAAGCATAATTTCATCAATTCTGAGCCCGCGCTAGAAAGTGCAATGCTATCTTTCACTAGCTTGGAATGGTCGACATGTAGCCAGGTAGCAGCTTAACACTCGCCAGCACACAAGAAGTGTGCTGAACATCAAGGTAAGGTCCAGAAACCACAGCTCTTTTTCTTGGGACATTTGCTCCAAGGTAAACCTGAGATAAAGGCCTTGCTCCTTAAACAACTTGAGAAGATGTACAGGTCCCGAACTATCACAACCTTTATAAAAGACCAGAAAATCATCGACATAGCAAAAGATTTTTCCCCCAGCCCATGCACATTCTAGACAATTATTCTATCCACCCTACTCAAGAAAATATTGCTTAGCACAAGGTCAACCTTTGAACCACTGCATATTCGAGACTTTAGAACACATACCGCACTGCACTACTCTACAAACATGCTCTTCAAATAAATGCTATTCAATAACATGCTCTTCAGAAAAATTTCAGAAAAGGATTCATGCAAAATTATCTCTGGTTATTTGCAAAAGCATCTGTCTACTTCGCATCTTGAAGATCCATTTCTTGTATCAATTCGCAGTGTGGTTGAGTATCTTAAGAATGACAATCCAGTGGATTGTCTTGTGATTAGTGTCGATGTAGAACTATTTTATTCTATCCCGTATGAAGATCTTGTGAAAAGCTTATGAATGTGTATATCGGAGCACAACGATGAGCTCGTGTTTAGGAATGGGTGTGTAACATAAGTCTTTTTTGGCACTTGCCTCCTTTTATTTGAAGTGAAGAGCATGTTTGTGGAGTATGGCACTGCGGCATATGTTCAAAAGTCTGCTAAATGTATCGATTCGAAGGTTGCCCCTGTGCTAAGCAATATTCTCTTAAGCAGGGTGGAAGGAATGATTGCCAAGAAATTGCATGGGCTGGGGGAAATCTTTCGCTACGTCTATGATTTTTTGGTCTTTTACAAAGGTTGTGATAGTGTGGGACCTGTACATATTGTGAACTTGTTTAAGGAGCAAGGCCTTTGTCTTAAGTTTACCTTGGAGAAAATGTCCCAACAAAAAGAGCTGCGGTTTCTGCACCTTACCTTGATGTTCTGCACACGCCATGTGTGCTAGCGATATTCACCCAGGAGTGTTAAGCAGCTACTTGACTGTTGGTCGAACGATTCTAAGCTAGTGAAAGATAGCATTGCGTCGTCAAGTCTAGGCTCGGTATTGGTGAAGCCATGCTTTTACAGCGTGACAACTGGTTTCCAAGAGAAGATTTTAAGGCTAATGAAAGCATGATTTCCCAACCATGCTATTGCAGAAGCGTGCGATAAATTGTTAAAGCTGAGCATATAAGATTGGGCAAGTTGGTCTGACATGCTAAAGATAAGAATGGCGCAGCATCAAGTAACGAGGACAACAGGAGAGCACACCCACGCACAAGTGCCATCCTTGGAGCGGATGCAGAATGTAAGAGCGTGTACTTGACATTCAGCGTTGGCAGCCAAGGATCAGGCTCGTTCAATCTTTAGCGTTCAAATCAGTGTTTCCTCGTTTCCTTGACTGTCAACGCTGAATGTCAAGCACGCGCTCTTGGATTTTGTATCTGCTCCAGGGTTGGCACTTGTGTGTGGATGTGCTGTCCTGCTTTCCTCGTTACTTGATGCTGTGCCATTCTTCCCTTTAGCATGTTAAAAGCTGAAACCCCTTCGCAGGGACTGGCATGATCAGGCTGGAGCTAGCCAGTGAGATGCCAAAAGACTGACTGTGTTGTTGCAGATTGTTGCAAAATTTGAAAACTGGCCAGAAGGTATGACGTAAAAATGGTGTGTTCGGCCCCTAATAAGTTGTCTACAATCTGTAAAATTGTTAATAATTTTGTGAATTTCGTTAGGGAAAAGCACATGTGTCGAGTGAAACGTGGCAACATATATGTGCCTTGCAACCATTGCATGCATTGCATACCATTATCATGTGGTTGGGTTTATGTTGGTGAAACTGGAATGTGTATCAATGTAAGACTACAGGAGCATGAGAGGTATTTGGATATTGGTAGGGGTTGTAACTTTTCTGCATATTACAAGGGATGTGAAGGCTGCTAGCCATTCCTTTCGGCAACACGCATTTTGGCACTACGTTCACAGCAGATTAACCAGAAAATTATCGAGGCTAGACACATCTTATGACTCGGTGACGAATGTGTGAGTGTGCTGCCCATTGCGTTAACATGCAGCGGGTTGGACTGTCTAGATGAGAGGAATGTTAAGGGCAATCTTTTACTTATGTTGTGATGTAGCTTATGTGTAATTGTGTAGTTTGTGGCGTGTGGCTTTTCTGTATATACTCTGTTCACTTCAATAAACTTCAGTTGCGAGTCAGTGCCTGTTTTGTTTCTTTTCTCGTCCCTGTCTAGTGCTGATAGATTCAAGTACTTGTAGAGTAGATTCACTGAATTGTGTACTTGCAGAGGCTTGTGAAAAAACGAGAGGAATTTTCTTTCCTTTATGCGGAATGGAAGGTTGAAATTTTTTTACTTAAATGTTTGCAGCATTAAATTCTATTCGGAAAGGCAAAACCCACTTTATTGTATATTTTGTGTGCAATGGTGCCGGTGGCTGCATGCAACTGAAAACATTCGTCCAGGTTATCTAGCTAGCGTACTTCTTTCTTGTGCCACATTTTCTGAAATAATATTTTGTCAGATTTATTTCAATCAGAATTTCTAAGAACATATTGGTGATCACATAATTTGGTGATCACATATGACATAATTCAAAGCGTGATCATTGGTATTTTTTAGTCGGGCAGTACAATGAGAAGTACATAGTATATAGTAAAATTAAATATGACCAGTCTAACATAAACAAAACTACTTTTTTTTAAAGGAAAATTTTGCTACCGAAGTGCTGGAGTGACATGGCATTATGAAGACGTGGACAGTGTGCTGTATTCATGATGGCACGAGAACTTGCGTACAGTGCTTCAGGTAACTGGTGAGTACCTTGGTGCTGTGCTTCTGCTAATGTAGCCAAATTATGTTTTTAATCTAAGAGCATATCTGAAAACTTAAGCAAAAATTGAGTAGTATTTAGATATTCTTGCACCAGATACCACTGTGAGAATTAGTTATTAATGATGTGTCTCACATGTACCCTTGTCTGCTGAATATAGTAAGCATGGCTTTCGAGCTGAGTGCCTCCGACGTATGAAAAAAAAATGGCCACTGGGCTGCTCCACAACGCGTGGAGCAGCCCAGTGTAGCACATTCAGGCTTCATGGAGTGGAGAATGAAGGCAGTAAATAATTTAAGAGTAGAAAACACAGCACAAACCACAGGACCAGGAAACTGACAGGACACACCGACCCTGATGACACTCTTTGCATGAAGGGTGTTATAAAGTTGCCTGTCATGTAGAGCAAGATGGAGGTCGCACAGGACGGGTGTTAAATATGAGTTGATGCAGACACCTGTCATTACGTAGTACTCACTGTAAAACTCGAGCAAGAAGCAAAGGTAACAGCTGAGCATGGCCACTCTTGTGCTTTCCTCCGCAAGCAGTCTAGAATTGCACTAAGAAATCTTTTATGCTTTCTCTTGACATATACATCATTGCTGCATGTGGCGAGGAAAAGTACATACCCTTGATGCCAAGTGACAGTGAACTCACAGGGCTGGTGACAGCTCACTGAGGTGTTGTGGTATATCTACAGGGCACCTCATGAGAACAAAGAGCCCTTGAAGGAATTCTCTCAAAGTTTGTTGCCACATGGACCTCTTCGTAATCAATGACTCTAAAAGGCAAGCCTTCCTTTAGTGTCACAAAAAAAGGCCTAGGACATGGGTCTTTTTGCTTCTCCATTAGTGCCAAAATGTTTGCTAGCGAGATCTTTCACAGATATATAATTATTTCACAAAATGTCAAGAAGGAGACCGAAGCTGCACCAAGCAGTACCAGTAAAAAACTTATCACAGCTGTTCAAAAAGCAGAAAGACTCATGCCTTCATCCTTATTTTGCATCAGACACATGAGGACACTTCGTCTTTTTGGGTCATCATTTTAAAAAGGTTCACATGGCAACGGCCTTTGGTTAAATTTCTGCCAAGAGCCCTTTTTTTGAAACTTGAGCATCCGTTCCTTGTGAGGCACACTGCAGAGATATTGGAATGCCATAATAAAAAGCATCATAATCTGCCGCAACGGGCATGCCCGGGGACTTTCACTTCGTCTTGTCTTGCCTATAACAAATTGGATGGACGATAAATTCGGCAAGCGTCTCCCACCTTTTTCAGATTTTACCAATGTTCCTTGCTCGCTAAGTTGTGCATTTAGTACTATGTACAGAAAGGCACCTGCATTGAATTGCATCTGGCCCCCATCCTGAGCTACTTTCTATTTGCACAAAATGATAAGCAACTGTAAAGACTTTCATGCGCACAGTGCCGCCCGGGAAAGCGCATTTTGTCTGCTTCTTTCTGGACCTGTGGTTTTTACTGTTTACTGTTATGAGAAATGAATTTTGGGCAATAAATTATAACGGGTTGGTTCTCGGTGAATGGCTTTTGAAAGCTTTTACGAAAGCCAATTGTTCAATAGCGGATGGTTGAAATGTATTTGTGAAATTTATATTTGGTGTTGTGTGACCACTAAATGAGGATTTTTTTTATGCTTTTCAGATGGATCCGACAGCAATGTGCAGATGTACAATGTGTGTAGTTTGCCATGAAAATAAAACGTATGTACTTGTACTCACCCAAACACCACTCTTTCATTCTAAGCTGCATTCTTTGTACGTATACACTACATAATATGCGTAAAGGAAAGCCTTGTACATAATACTTATTTCTTCGGCACCTGGACGGCTATATCTGCAGTGAACATTGCGGGCAGAAGCTATACGAAGACGCATGTTCATGTACTACAGAAAGTACATAATTACAATACAGATAATTTCCGCTCTAGATGAAATGACTTCCGAGTAAACGCAGGACGTATGCATACACATTGCGGAAACTTCAATAAGAACAAAACATAAGCATTCGTTGTGAAAAAACGATTTCGGTCTCGTGCATAGCATGGCGTAACTTTTCGTTACCAAGAATGTGACAGTCGTCATACGGAGTCTCTGTTTCTGACATTTAGTCCGTACCTCATGTTGCGGAAAACCCTCCGGCAACGCATTACCAGCGGGTTTCTCTGTACTGCGGAGCATTTTTTTTTACAGTGTGCGTGTGATCGAGAGCATTACTAAATCAGTGGACGGCTTGAAACAAGGACTGAGACCCGTGGACGTTGCAGGCTTCTTTACAACCAGGCGATGCTGTCTTTTTGCACCTTGATTTTATAGTCGGTTAAGGTTAAATCTAGTTGCTGTCTTAATCTGGTTCCTCTGCAGGTAGAGACGGTTAGTGTATTGGCACGCACATGTTCCTTTTTCTGTAGTGTCTCTATGAATCCATCTTGTGCATATTCATTTTCATTAACAGTCTCGTAAGAAAAACACACCTGACGATGCCGTCCTGCTGCACCTTAATTTTAGACATTAACATTAAAACAGGTTGCTCTTTCTGGGTTTCTTGCCGGGTGACGCGGCAGGCCGCAGGTGCAATGTCACGCAACTGCGTGTTTCGCTGGCTGCCACACTGCAGTAGCCGTATCATCTTTCGTGCTTATTGTTTTTATGCTTATCGTCTTTCGTATCTTCTTTTAACGATTACAGTACCATCTAGGTGAGCACATTCGAGGAGCACGAACAGTCTGACACAGTCGTCTTCAGAGAGGCGCTGCCACCACTCGTCTCATTTACACAACTTGACGATGAAACAGGCAACGTTATTGTACCACATGCACAAACTGCTTTACACGCGTTTTTAATCTGCATTATAAACAAGTGTCTGAAAAATAGCATATTTAGTTTATGTTTATGCCCCGTCTGTACATGAACCGTGTTCCTAGGCTTCGAACTAGAGGTCTCGTTTGGAGTCCAGACAATTGGAACGTGACCTGAGAACGGCACTACAACGAAACAGCGAAGCGCCAGGACACTTTTTTTACTGGGCTGATTGTACATGTGCACCCTTCCAATATTTTAACGTGAACGAGCGAGCACCGACTGCCCGGTGACAAGGGGAAGCAGAGTGGAAACCGGGAGAGGGAACGAGCATGCGCGCCGAACATGCCGCTGTTGCTGGCGTCGTCTGCTTGCACGTGCTGTTTTGTGCGAAGCAACCACTGCGAAACAAGTTTTATGGCCGAATTCCGAGAGCGTTTGTTCCGTGTTCTATTTTCTGCTTGTTTCTGGCTCAGGGCAGGTGCGGACGCGTAGATTTCCAGGCACGAGACCCTGGTTGTATTTGCGGGTAGCGTCTTAACGAATTTAACAAGGCAAGACAGAGGGTCCTGTTCAGTCAGATTTTAGCAATTAACGGTCTTAACTAGTTCCTTGGACGTGCTAAGCTGTTCTCAATTGCATGCTCTATATGCAGCGGATAAGAACAATTCCTCGCTGCTTCTTGGGCCTCCGATGCATAACAGCCGATGATGGGAGGGGTTGCTTCGCACTAATCAGAACAGCCTAGAAGACGAAGCTGAGCATGCCCTTTCTCTCGCCTCCTATCTGCTCTCCTTCTTCCGGGGCCGGGCAGTCGCATAATGGCAGTCGACACTCGCGCTTTCGTGTTCAAAACTGGAAAGCAGTGCTTACAAATTTTGGCCGAAAAAAATAGAAAAAATTGTGACTATAAGGGGGGGGGGGGGATGCTCCAGTACACTGTACAACAAAGGCAATGAACATAAATCTTTCGAAACTTAAATATTTCAGACTTGCCTCGTGGACACGACTCATATTTAGCGATGTCAGTACTTCGCGAATGCGGCTGAAGTCGATGATTCCGAATACCTGCAAGTAATAAATTTTGCTAAGCAAGCGCGACAGGCCTCGTAGTGCTCACTCCTTTGTCGAGACGCTTCCACGCGGTTGTATGCTGCGCGCGTACAGGAGGCGCTGCAGCAAGGATGATGCGCAGTAGACGTGCCCGTACACTCAAGAGCACACGTGACGAAGCCCTTTTAAGCGGCACGGCTCACTCAAGTGTGTCGCGAACTCTTAGTAAGGGTGCAAGGACACTTGATTAAGAGATATCGTGCGGTAGGCATTGCGAAATCAGTGTTTTTCAGCAGTGCTGAATTCATGGCTCAGAGCGTTCATTGTTATCAAATACAATTTGAAGACGGGACCGGACCAACACGCTCTTCTTAGAACAATTTAGTGGCAAGTCAGAATTCGTCACATTGCTCAAATTATTTTCGATTTGCACTGATACACCAGCATGAGGTCCTCGCAAAAATTAATCCACCGACGTATGTCGAACTGAAGATCCCGCGTTTTCCCACCAGGTTCAAACGCGCACAACGGAAAGCAAGGAAAAGTTTGGCAGAAGCCTCGCGACGCAATCGGCAGTAGGCTCTAGCGGGCAGCCGCCGCAGCGAGCACTGTGTCGACAAGCTCACCAGTTGCTGTAATGCCGCAGTCGCGGAGGCCGGCACGTGTCCGAGACTGAGGAGACGGACGTCGCCGCGATGAGCGAAGCTCCATGGCATCCGCCACTGGTTGCATCCACGAAGTCCTTCAGCACGCACCACCTCAGTTCGCGCACACTCTTAAGCAGTCACTGCACACCTCAGGAGAGGCAAATGTCTGAAATAAACGAATATTAAGCGAGCCAGTGCAGAGTTCCTGGTGCATGCCAGCTAGGGAGAATGATGGAGCGATACAGGATGAAAATATCGTCACAAACACAGGTCGCGGTCACATGGCAGCGACAAATTCACAGCGGAGCGAGTTGGCACAGCGCCTGCAGCGATAAGGCACTGTTTGTATGGGGGAGCATCGAAGCATCCGCGATGGTGGCGCCGTCTTGTGTCGCAGCTGTGAGCTCAGGCGGATTCCACAATTGCCAGTCGCAAACATCGCGCGACCGCACGGTTCCCGAAGGACGAGGAAAACGGGGAGAGAGCATAGCAAATCGATTTCATCCTGTCGCGCGACTTCCTAGACTCGCCAATGTGAACCTGCCTTTAGGCCGCTGTTGCTCGTCCACTGAAGCAAGCCGACGCGAGGAAAACCGGTGTCGGTCAGTGAACCCCGCTGCGTTCTCCCCCACCCCCCGCACTTCCGAGCCCAGCGACTCCCAAATGACCCTGCGAGCGGTGACGAACGGCCGCTTCATCACATGTTACCAAAGGCTTCCAAAAAGCATGCCTTTCAATGACTCCTCAGCAAGATTTTTCCCTCGTTCTGCGGATTCCTACTCGAGGATGCCATCTTTGCGGCGGCTTACTGCAAATACACTTGCCTGCACGCAGACGACGCGGAGGAGAACAGAGGCAGCCATGTTAGGCTGGCTAGAAGGGCAACCAGGCGGAAAGCCTCAGCACCGCGGAGGAGAGAAGGCGGGCCGCGCGCAGAAAGAAAGCTTCGCACCCCTCTTCCCAGAAAAGGGAGACCCCGCACACAAGGGTGCATCTAGTAGCCTCTACGTCAGTAGTGGACTGAAACATAGCCTCCTTTATACTTTCTGTGCCTGTCAACGCGCCGCGCGACCCATACAGCGGCGCCGTCGGGTAAAGTTGCGCGGCGCTGCCGCTCCCGCTGCTGAGGGCGCCACTGACGTAGGTGTCGAGGCGCACTGGTGCGAATGCCGGCGCGAGGATGGGAGCGCTGTTATTTGCTCGCGGGATAACTGCTACTAAGCATGAATCGTACAAACTCGTTATATTTACTCGTAAAGCAAAAATCCTCTAAGCATAACAAGTGATCACGTTAGTTGTTAGCCAGTAACACCAACGCTATGACATGTTATGTGAGGCAGTTTCAAGATACGTGGGCATGGCTCGAAAAACTACATGACTGCTCCGCTAGCGTAAGTGGTTATAGCACAGTTACAATGCTAGTCTACGCTGCGCTAAAACAAAACTTAAGAAGAAAGGCACCAACATTTATTTACACATTTCACAACAGCCGCTGTGCTACAAGAGTAGCTACATTTACAGCTTCATTACTTTTCGTGAGAGTGGCTTCTGCCGAAACAGCGGCTTAAACAAATCATTCTTGTCTGTTATCGAACAGCCGTAGTTCACCAGCAGCGGTCTGATGAATCTAGTTGCCACAAGTAGAGAAAAATGTTCACGGTGACTGCTGTCACTGAAAGGGCACTTCAGCAGCCTTGATTTACAGATGGCTGGAACAGCTGCATCTGTCAGGTTCTTCAGTGGATTTTCAAGTCGTGGGTTTTCTTTTAAGCTTGTCTCCACAAACAGCCGCAGCGTGTCTAAGACATAGAGTAATTCGTCAGATGGGTAAAGCAGCCCACCACGGTCCTGTTCTCGCGTGAACTGCTCGAGTGGGTTACCAGTAGGTGGCTTGGTTGTGAGTAAACAGCACTGCTCACATTCCATATGTTCACTTATCACACGAGCAATGTAGCCACCTACATAGAACGTGGCCGACAGCTGCAATGTAGGTAGAGAAGCAGGGACATGCTGCACGTCTAAGCGTCCCAAGATTTCCAAAGCAGCCTTTGGAAGCTCATCGATCCTCCCAAGTGCACATAGCCCTGCAGTCCTAAGTCCAGTGCTGTGGTGACTCTCATGATATAGCACGTTGCTGTGTTCAGATGTCGCGGCAATTCCCGTCTTCAAGACTTTTTCTAGTCCTGAGAGTACTGACCGCACGTCAAGTTGGTCGTTGCATCCCAGTGACCGCCTCAGGGTTCCAAACAGCGCTTCAGTCGGGTCACTGCTGAATTTCCGCGTTAGTACAAAACAGAACTTCTCCTCAGCTAACAGATAGCGAATGCAGCAAGCAGTCGAGTATGTTGTGAGCAGAAGGGCCTCGTACGTTTCGGCTGTGAAAAAGGCACGAGGATAAGTTGCATCTTTCTTCAGTTGGTCGATATATAGCGGAAATGTAACTTCCAGCCATTCCAGCCTAGAATCCTTTTTGTCGTCAAAGTGCCTGACGTCAGGGAAATTTTGCTCGATATGTTGGTACTTGTTGCTGGTGTCGTGCAGTAGGAACCACCGATGGATGTTCTTCATAAAGAGTATTGTGGGTCCCGCATAGGCAAATGATGAATGGCAGCTTTGTCCTGCGTGCTCTTTCAAAAACTCCAGAGCAGATGTAACGCCTGGAGAAAAAACTTCGACAGCTCGTTTGACGTTCATTTTTTCAATATTGTTCGGAAAAACATGTTTTCTGGTTAGGCTCCTCACAGGTTTTACAATCCAATCTTTCTGCATCTCGTAGAGTTTCTTCAAGTGAGATGACCAAACCTCGCCTTTCTTTCCAAGGTCGCGTGCAAGGAACTGAGAGCGGATGTTTTTCAAGACGTGGCAATAATCAAAGCTTAAAAAAAGCAGCCGATCAGGATTACACGGATGCTGTATCCTGTACGTGAGGAATCCGCCGCAGAGGTCCTTCATGGCACTCACGTTTACTTTATGGTTGTCGCTCACAAGGCGCACCACCTTGAAGCCTGCCTCTTCAACCTTAGTGAGAACATATCGCATCAATTTGGACAGCTGTGCGCCATTCAGTCCTTTCGTAAAAAAGTACGATGCTGGTATTCTGTATGAAGTAGACAGGCCGTTAATTACAAAACAAAGCAAGGAATTTGCCAGTACCGGCGCACTGTCAAGATCGGCGGCCACACCCATGTCCACATGGCCTACGAAGCTATCTTGCTGCTTGTTGTACTGCAACCTTGGCTTTATTCGCATCTCGTCGACGATGAGAGAACATACTCTGGACTGCGGCGATTCAAGCTTGTCAAGCTCTGCTTTCAGCCGGGCTTGTACCAAGCGACTAAAACCTGTCTCTCCAGAGGTACTTCCAATGAAGTTTTGTAGTGTGTTCCTACTTGGAAGCTTCAACAATTTTTCCTTTCGGACGTGCTCATAGGCCTTTGTAGAAAGATGCCTAAGTACAATGCAGTGTCGCACTACATCTTCAGACCATGTTGGCATTTTTCGCTTGAAATTGACAACTTGGTTGAGCAGGAAAACTGCAGCAATGTTTTTTTCTTCCGCTTGTTCCCGGATATATGTTATATCTCCAAAATTACTGTCTTCTTTAAGCCTTTTCAGCTCCATTTTATATTTATCTACCGTGGTGCAAAGCCTCTCTATTTGCTTTTTTAAGTCTCTCTCCTTCCTCTTCCACTTGATTCTTTCCACTGCCAGCCAGTAGGAAGATCTGATGTCAGCTTGCGTTGTTTTGTCGGCGCGGACAAGTTCTTCTTCATGCTTTGTACAAGTGGCTCTTGATTGGTGCTGCGTCACTTCAAAATAGTTGACACTTGTAGTTGGAGCGGCTTCAGAGACCTCACTGTCAGCATCAGACGCCGGCATTTCCACGTTCGTGCTTTCGTCATGCTTCATGAGTTTTTTCGCTGGCTCATCTTGGCTATGGTGGGGCTGAAAAGCTGCTCTTTTTCTTCCGCTTACACTGTGCCTCTCCTTCAATACTCGAGGTTGCAAGTACGACGGGTAGTCACTGAACACTGATGGTACAACTCCCTTTTTCAGACGGCGCCGTTTGCCCTCTGCGAAGTCAGAGATTTTGAAATGTTTGCTGCATACCCTTGAATAGTTGGAAGTGCAGTTAGGTACCCAGTCATCTCTTCGTATTGCTTTCAGCCATTGCTCACGCTGTGCAGCTTCGACGGGGATCTCATGAAAAGAAACGCCGGGCTCCTTCTTTTTACTGTCCGACCGGCACAATGGTACGCAGCAGTATGCCATTGGGAGCTGTAAGAAGAACAATTTCGGTATCAGCTGTTACATTAATTGATTCATCGCGTCCTGCAAACAATTTTTTTTTTCTAACTTGAAAAACAAGGAAAACAAACATACGCGTTGCATCTTTCGGTTTCGCTCACTCCAAAGCAATGGTCATAATAGGTAAAGCTTGTGTTTTTATTTTATCAAAGAATTTCACAATTAGCCGATACATTGCAAAAAAAAATACTGCCCTGGAGCACATGTAGCATACCACACAGACGAGCTAACCAGGGAAGAAATTAGCACCGCAGACCAAAGAATACTAGCGCACATTTAATATTATTGCCTTACTGGCGCGTAATAAACAGTTTATGGTGCTGTCGTTATTTTTCACAGGCCTCAATGCGGCTGAATACGAGTTTGGCGGTTTCCGATGCAAGAGAGGGACACAACGATTGAGTTGACAACATTTTAAACTAATATAGCTTTCCATCGTTCGGTTAAGCTCACTTTAAAGTAGCCACCATAACAATAGGTAAATCTTCTGTTTCTATTTTTTCACAAAATTTCACAATTAGCGTATGTTGTAAAAAAAAATGCGCAGGAGCACATCCAACATACTACGCAGACGAGCTAGGCAGAGAAGCAATTAGCATTGGTGGTAGTGGAATTTTTATTAAAAATAATACAAAAAGGAGCATTTGCAGTCCAAAAAAAAAAAACACGTGCACATCCCGAATTACTATTGCAGTACTGACGCGTGATAAACGCAGTTTTTTGTGCCGCCACTATTTTTCACAAGCCTTAAAGCAGCTGAACACTACGCAGCGATAGCCGGAAGGATAAATCAAAGCTGGCACTCACCACTTGGTGCAATGCTGTATTCCTGCGGCATCGGAAGGCACAGAAAAGTGGAAGTAAGACCTTGCACACTGCAAAAAAGCCCACGTAACGACGACAGAGCAACAGCACGTGGCACGCGGCTATCCGGGCTGCTGTGGGCAGGCTGTGGGTGCCCCAACGTCGCTGTCGCCATCTCTCGGCAGCCAGCGGCGTAACTTCTCAAAGGAGGAGGAGCGGCGACGACGGCCGCGGAGCGCGGAGTTGACAGGCACAGAAAGTATAAAGGAGGCTATGACTGAAATAACCTTGCCCTGCTTACAAATAAAGTGCTACATTGTGCATTGTCGCGACGAAGACACGCGTCTAGATGTCGTGCAGTCAAGAAAAACTCGGTCATCCGCAGCACTGCACTGATCCGTGCCCTGTCCCTATCCCTTTTATTTCCTCTGGAAGAGTGTGGCAGCGGAGGAGGAAATGGCAAACGCTATGGCTGCTTCTTCGGCTTCAAGCGAGGTTGTTGCCTTAATCCAGCACGAGGCTATGTGTTGGAGGTCATGCGATGCTACAGTGATAGCGTAGGCTGAATTGTGGATGTATTCTGCGGCGTCCCCGTAGACCGCGTCTTTGTTGTTTGCATGAGCTTTGTGTAGTGCCTTAGCACGAGCTTCACGTCTGACCTGGTTGTGAACTGGGTGTACGTTTTTGGGCAGAGGATGAACTATAAGTGTGTCTTTGATGTTTGTTGGGATGGCGTGAGTGTTGCTCGGGGGGTGGACCTGTTGGCTGAATCTTTAGAGAGGCGAGAGTGTGTCTACCTGTATTTGTGGAGGAGAGTCTGTGAATGAGAGCTGTGCGATGAGCTTCAGTCCTTGTAGTGCATTGTGTACTGCCATGCCTAGGAGATGGGTGGTGGGAGCTCGTTGTGGGAGATTTAAGGCAGACTTGTATGCCTTTCTTATTAGTGCATCTAACTTCTCCTCTTCCACCTTTGTGAGGTTGAGGCAGTGAAGGGAGTAAACCATCCGACTAATCACGAATTCCTGCAACAGCCACCTCAGGTCATGTTCACGCATGCCTCGGTGCTTGTTGGCTATTCTTCTAATGAGTCAAAGTGTTTGGTATGTCGTGATTGTTAATTTGAAGATGGTCTCCATGTTGTGTCCATTGTTTTGTAAGAATATGCCTAGGATGCGAATCTTTTCAACCTCTGGTACTGGTAGACCATTGGCCTCGACGTGTATGGAGGGGTTTTCCTTCCTGTTGCGGTTCGGCGTTGGGTGGAGTTAGCAAGAGTTCAGACTTAGCAGAGGAGCACGCGAGGCCTATACAGGCTGCGCACTCTACTGCCGCGTGCGCACCTTCTTGAAGGGTTTCTTCCATCGTCCCAACATTGCCCATGGTGGCCCATAAGGCAATGTCGTCCGCATAGAAGGCGTGGGAGAGGTTTGGGATGCGCTCTAGCTTGCGAGCCATGGAAATGAAAGTGATGTTGAAAAGTAGGGGAGATAAGACTGATCCCTGGGGTGCCCCCCTGCTGCCCATTTGGAAGGAGGGGTCTCTATAGGGCCTAGTTTGATTTCCGCTGTGCGGTCTCGTAGGAAAGCTGCTATGTAGGTGTATGTTCCAGTCCCGACTCCTAGATTGGATAAGGTGTCCAGTATGGCTTTGTGTTGGGCATTGTCAAGCGCCTTAGTGTGGTCTAAGGCTAGCAGTGCTTGTGTGCGTTTGTAATGTCGGGGATTTAGAATTTCTTTTCAGATTTGAAGCATTACGTCTTGTGTTGATAGATGGCTACGGAATACTAGCATTGTGTGGGGAAAGAGCCCTTTTATTTGCATGTAATTTTGAAGTCTGTTTAGGATTACGTACCCAAATAGCTTTCCCAAGCATTGGGTGAGGGAGATTAGCCTGAGGTTTAACATGTCCAGCGGTTTTCCGGGCTTGGGGATGAAAGTGACCCTCGAGTGGGTCCACTCGGAGGGAAGAGTACCTTCCTTCCAGTGCTTGTTGAAAAGGTCTGTTAGGGCCTGGATGGAGTTCTCGTCCAAATTTCGTATCGTTTTTTTTGTTATCTTGTTTGCTCCTGGCGCAGACGTGGTGCGAAGTTTGAACATTGCTGCTCTAACCTCCCACGTTGTTATGTCCGCGTCGAGCTCGGGGTTTTCTACGCCGAAGTAGGAAGGGAGGGGTAATTTGGGAGTTGTTTTGGGGTACCTGTCTTCGAGATTCTGGATCAGGACGTCATCATCCATACCTATTCTGTGAATGAGGCGCGTTACATTACGCTGTTGCGTGCTCTTCGTGCTGTAGGGCTCTAAGAGGCAGCGCAGTAATTTCCATGTGTCTCTTAGGCCCAGATTGCCCACCATGCGGTTGCAGAGCTGACCCCATTGCTGACGGGTTAGTTGTGCCGCGTGTGCCTCTATTTCCTTGATCAAGGCTGATATCTTTAACTTGGGTGATCTGTTGTGTTTGTTACGAAGCCGTCGTTTCTGCAGGCCGGAGTGAGCCTCCCAGATCTGAAGGAGTCTGCAGTCGACCGCGTCGGATTCGCGATTGCTCGGAATCTTAGATGTCGCTGTAGCGACTTCCTTTGCGAGTTCTGCCACCCACCTCGCAAGGTGTTTCATTTGGGTGGGGGCCCCGTTCCGGAGGTTCCAAAACTGGTTCCAGTCTGTGATCTGCAGCTTCTTTTTCATGAAGGGGGTGATTGAGTTTATAGAGAGTGAGGTTTCAATTATGTAGTGGTCGCTGCCTAGGGAAGTCTGCGTGTGCGACCACTGACATTGTGCGATATTCTTTGTGAGTGTGAGATCGGGAGTGGTGTTGTGTTGCACGCTGTTACCGATGCGCATATGTTGTTGCGGATTATTGACGAGGGTGAGTCCCTCGTTCTGAATTAGTGTCCAGAGGTGTCCTCCTTTCTTGAAGTTGAATTTGTACCCCCCGCTGACGTGTCTGGCATTAAAGTCACCAAGCACTATAAGAGGATGTTTAGCGCTGATATGCAGCGCTTTGTGTATGGCTGCGAGGAGAGAACTGCTTTGCATTTCGGGCTGTTCACGACATAACTGCACAGGCAGCATTCAATGCTGACCTGTCATTTTTAAGGAAGTGCTGAACTGAGACACCAGTTATCCCGTCTGCTGCGGTGATATTGGTGTAGTCACTGGATCATAAGTGCTGAAGAGAACGAGTACTTTGCTGCTAAAGTTGTATCCCCACAAGGAGAAGCTCTTAAGTCATAGCTATTGAAATTATAAATCAAAAAGGTGCCCTGGGTTAGTAGGAAGCAATAGTTCAGTGCTGTTTCTTGGCATCTTCTCTCGGAAAATTCTCATACACTGATATATCTATCTATCATGTAACCTGTTCTCCAATACATGCATTATTACTTTCAGCTATCAATAAGAACAATCATGGCTTTTATTTGAATTGCAGGTGGTACAAGAAGCGGTCACATGAGCACAATGGCGCTCCGAATCCTCAACAGGAAGTGGTCTTTTGATACGTTGGCACAACTACTGCAGCAGTCAAAGACAACACCTGTGCCTACAGTTATGTATGGTAAGTGTCCAACAACTTGCTCCCCATACCAACTAGGATAGAAGGCATGTTCAGTCTGTCTCAAAAGTATACAGCCCAAAGGGTCTGCCTCTGAGTCCTGTAGTTTGGCTCCTCTTGCATACTCAGGGACACTAATCTCACGAAGGTTGGAGGTACTTAAGTCCTCAACCCTCCCAATCTTGAGACACTCAGATGTGCTTAAGAGCCGCGCTACACAAACCTCTTGGGTGTATATTTTTGAAAAAGACGGTATATGCAACGGAAGGTATAAAAGAAAAAAGTTGCCTATATTATACTAGTATGTGTTGGTCCAATACCACAAACAGCTGTACGTAAAGTAATCCAACTGGCTCCGCAAGTGAGTTGTTTGTAATGTAATTTATTGTCCCTTGGGATGATTTGGGAGGGGTTATTGATGTTTGACGCAGTGGTGTTCCCGCTGTACATAAAGTAATCCAACTGGCTCCGCAAGTGAGTTGTTTGTAATGTAATTTGCCGTCACTTGGGATGATTTGGGAAGGGTTATTGATGTTTGACGCAGTGGTGTTCCCACTGAGTAAAAATAAAGGAATGAGAGAAAAAGTTCGGCATAAAAAGAAGTGTGGAAATATAATTAACAGCAGGTTTTGCTGGAACGAAATGTGTAGTATGCATGTTCATGAGAAAAGCATGAGCTTATAAAAAAGTCACAGTGGGCTAAATTTGTGCGTGTGTCAGCACACCTTCTTCAGATTAACCTGCTGTTTCTGTAGCAGAAGTGACTACTTCTGCATAAAAGGCTGAAAAGCTGTGACAACCGTGCCATCACATCTATGATGTGGTTACTGGAATAAAACGCAGATGGGATGACACGATGTTTCCAGCATACTTGCCTGTCGCAGGAACTGGCATGGAACCAGAGGCAAGAAATAATTTTGAGAAGAAAATTGGCGCAAAAATGACGCCGGTCTGTGACCGCATCTTTAACCTGCTCTGCAGTGAAAAAATAGGCTAATGTGTAATTATCATGTTCCGAGATTGGTGCGCAAACGATGAGATATAGATTAAGAACGATTCAAGATTATAAGTGGTCTGTCTTCATCGTATTTGTTTCACCCTTCTCATGCTACTGTCACAAGAAGAAGTAATTTAAGGAGCTTGCCAATTACGGTTTCTAATGTTTTCACGTTGAGCTAAGCTGCCTCCTTGGGTAAACAACCAAATGCTTTCTGTTTATGAGTTAAGCAACTTGCATTGCGTGCTTATTGCGGGAACCCAGATCAATGTGATCTGGTGGGTATTGAAGATTGTTTGTAATATTTTGAAGGCTGCGGAGTTGGCCCTACCATTGGCAAAATTCCGAATTGCGGTTTCAGAGTCGCTGATGATGTATTTGGCAGTGGTGGACGTAATGGCTACATCTATGGCAGCTTCTTCGGCCTCCTCCGGAAATTTTGTTTTATCGATTATCTCCGATGCAAGGGGAGAACCTCGAAGATCGAACTCTGCCAGGGAAAAGGCGTTGCGGTCCGCATGTTCTGCCACGTCCACATGCGCCGTGTCTTTCTGAGCTGAAAATCTTTCATGAAATTTTTGTGCCGTAGCCTTTCTTCTGTCCGTGTCGTAGTGTGGATGCATGTTTTTGGGCAGAGGATGGACTATTAAGTGTTCATGTACGTGTCTTGGAATTTGCAAGGTGTGTGCACGGATTCCTTCATATTGTATCCACGCTTTATTTAGGATGAAACGTCCGGTTTCAGTGCCTGATGCTCTTTCGTATTGTGCAGTGAGGTGTGGTTCCATCATTTCCGCTAAGGTGTTATGAATTCCTAACTCTAGTAGTTTTCATTTGGGGTATGACAAGGGAGGTTGAGCGCAATTTTGTAGGATTCTCTTATTAGAAAACCCAGGTAGTCTCCTTCTTTGACTGCGAGGGTGACGTATCTTGTAGAGAAGATGACTCTGCAAAGATGAACCTCGAAGTTGCTGCTTAAATACCGAGCGTAAATTACGGCCAACATCCGCCTGAGCTGCACTCCAAAGGCTGGAGGCGCATCGATACCTGACGCTGCAGCATACAGCGACGGGACGCAGTTGAAAACATTTTTTTATTTTGCAAGATTCATCAGTAGTTATGCGATCACGAATATCTATGAAGCCCTTAACGAAAAAATGGCTACGGCTCGACTCGGCTGAGTAAGGGGCGCGATTCTCGACATTCACATTCGCCTGTAGGCGCCATGTTGCCTCTCTGATTGGCTTTCAGAAGCGTCAATCAGCGACAAGGCAGGGCAAGGTTGGTGTCATTCATCGTCTGTTGCAGACGCACTTTTTGCGCTGACGTCAAATTGACTTGGCGTTGAAAAAATATTTTCAGCAGCGCTATTCTTGGTGTCCAGCTGGTAATATATATGTGATTGTGAAGGACAAAAAAAAATGTACAGGTGGTACGTATGAGAACACATGCACTCGACTTGCCAATTTGGAGAAAATAGACACATACTGAGAATAGCCGCTTCCTGAAATTTGATTGGCTGGAACAATGTCACGTGAAACGCGTGATACGCACGCCTTATAAAGTCATGTCAAAATGACGTTTCATCATTTTTACAATGTGCCGCAATTGCTAAAATTGCTGTAATTCGCCGCCATAACTTCGCCCGGCCAAAGGTACGTGAACTATGCAAATGAGTGAATGCACCGCTGATTTATACGACGTTAGGTCGCAGCAGTTTAATAGGCATTTATTTCAAGCCAGAGCTAAGGTTGAAACATCTTGTTTTGTTTGCACAGTGCAATGAAACGACGTCATAAGGTCACATGTGAAATAAGGAACGAATCAGAACATTATTAGCGAGAACATAAATGTGCAGCCGCATAGGGACGCTAACTGCTCTCCCGTTGAAAACCCTTAGCTCGCATTGAGAAGTAATTGGTCCCTGTAGTTAATGTAGCGGGGTAATGGCAGCGCCGGCGGTACGTTTTGATGAGTTTTGCTAACCGTTGCATTATTCGTCGTTTGTTAAACCCTAGAAATGCGAGAGATGAGAGACTTTAATAGCACCACGATGCTTTCGAGTGGTCTATGACTAGACAGCTCGACTGTGCAATCATCTGACGAGGCATATGATGTGGTGGCTATGCAAGAATGCATTGCCGTGAGAGGCAGTGCTGAAATGTCGAGCTCTGAGGTGCGGTTTCCAGCAGTTACCGTCGCTGAACGGATGGGCTTTTTGCGCATGATGAGTGGATGGCACGATAAGTGTTCGGCCGGCCGAGCAACACACTTCAGTATCGTGTCGGGCTGCTCCACGAGACATCTGTGTACACTGGAGCATTATCTGATCATAGCGGTGTCAGCAAGACAGCGTAAACGTCTGTCGGGAAAGGAACAACGTGACGCCCCAGGATCATTGAGGTAAGGAAAACGAAAGCTTTAGCGGTGACAGTTTGTGTAGTGCCATCGTCACTCGTTTTGCATGCAGGCTGACAATGACTTTAAAGTAGGCAATTCAGTATATGCCCACCCAGTCGTTTCCTTAAGTGTGGGGAAAAATTGCGTGAAAGCTTAAAAAAATATTAACACCGGGATTAAGCATTACTTATGAACCGCGTAAAGTTGATTGCGCTAGTCAAGCTGAAATTTTCATAGCAGTGTTACAGCATCAGTTACACAGCAGTCATGCGGAAATGACCACAGGAGGGCGAAAAGTTATTTCTGTATATATTCCTGTTAGGGCACGCAAAAAAACAAAAATGTGTGACTCCTCTGCATTTTTTTACATGTGTGCTGTTCCTGCCGGTGAAGGCACCACCACACAAGAAGTCTATGATGCATCTATGACCCATTCCTGTAGAATATCTCTTCATTTTCCTGTACTCCCGGCATGGAAATCGTCAAACTGGTGCGCACGAGTTTAGTGTGTTGTTTGGTTTATGGTTTATAGGTGTGTAACGTCCCAAAGCGACTCAGGCTGTGAGAGACGCCGTAGTGAAGGTATCCGGAAATTTTAACCACCTTGGGTTCTTTTACGTGCACTGACCTCGCACAATACACGGGCCTCTAGAATTTCGCCTCCATCGAAATCTGACCGCCGTGGCCCGGGTTGAACCCGCGTCTTTCGGGCCGGCACTTAGTGTGTTGTGGCAGGCATGAAGAGTTAACGTGCTTACCTGGAGCAAGATTGCAGATAGCTAGTGATACTTGATTGCATTTATTTAGAGTAGTTTAAGCTTGGATGAACAATGTAAATAGAATCGCATATCAAATTAATGTAAATTAATCATGTTTATTGTTCAGATGACAGCAGATAGGTGTGGGTGACACGCAATGTTGTTTTGTGACTTTGGATTTATCTTGCTGATCACAATGACACGGCGGCCTCATTTTCATCGGTGCAAAACTCAAAAGGATGCATATACTAAAAAACTGAAGGTAGTCATAAATAATTGAACTTGTAACCTTCCCTGCTGCGTATTTTGTAGTGGTTGCTTTTACTTAGTATAAAAAGACTCTAATTTGAAATTATGTGTGGCCATCAGTTTGGAAAATCTGCCGTCAAGTACCTGTAGCTATATCGGAGCCAGTTCATTTTAGTACTAATGATTGGTTTTGCACTGAGCTAATTTTACAATCATACCTGAAACTGAACTTCAGTGGGACTTCCAGCTTTAACAGTTTTCAATATTTGGAAACCTAATGTCTAGCTTAAGTGTTCGAAGATTTCAGAATACAACATTGATTAACTTGCAGGTGATGGTGTGAGTCAAATGCAAATGTGGCAGACCACTCACACCATGAGGTCTCATGTGCTCGAAAGCCCTGATGCCCGATCCATCTTCGTTCACGTCTCGGCTGGACTGGTTATCTAGCTGTGTGTCCATACCAGGCTCCTCAATGATTACATGTGGTATCTGCAAAGATGTTGAGTGCTGGACATCATGATCAAATGTTCTCTTCGAAGATCAGCACAGCTTGCATTGTGTAACAGCACGCATTCATCCACTCTCAGGTGCAGGACTTTGACACCACCAGCGAGTGGTGATAATAGCAGGAGCATCAACATCCATAACAAGGATGACGACACAGCACCATTAGGGTTATTCCTAAAGAGAGGAAGTGTATGATCAGCTGCATGTAGGAAACGCACTCACCGCCGTAGTTTTCACAACAAGCTATGCCACAAGAAATCAATGAATTTTCTCTCAAGTTGGACAGCATACTGCTAAGAAGCTGGTGAAGACTTCATTTTGGTGCTCTACTTTGACCAGGACCATATTTCTGGCTTTCAATTTATTAGTGGTGTTCACGACAGCAGAGATTAGTTTTAAGGCAAGTCTTTATAGGCTCAAGACTCGCCAGCGGGGATATTTGCAGAAAAGTGTCACGCTATAGCTATCAATCAAATGTTGTTGAGGTGTCCACCAAAATTTCGAGATGTGAAAGATAATGCGTCCTTTCCGCAAAAGCCTTTTCTTTCCTTGAAATGCATATTTTCACATTTATCCACGTAATCAGACAAGTGTCCTCGCAGTTAGTTATTTGTTAATTAGCAATACTAGTGCTCAATACCTGCGCATGAGCCTACTGCGCATGCGCGTGGCGTCACTGAGTGGCGCCACCATCGTTGGAGCGCTCCCCAGGCAATCTTGCCGAACGCCCCCTGAACGCCGACCTGGAAGGATGCTGCCTAAGCGCTCTATTGTGTAACCAGCAATACCCGGCGCGGTGGCTCAGTGGTTCGGGCGCTCGGCTACTGATCCGGTGTTCCCAGGTTCGAACCCGACCGCGGCGGCTGCGTTTTTATGAAGACAAAACGCTAAGGCGCCCATATGCTGTGTGATGTCAGTGCACGTTAAAGATCCTCAGCTGGTCGAAATTATTCCGCAGCCCTCCACTACGGTACCTCTTTCTTCATTTCTTCTTTCACTCCCTCCTTTATCCCTTCCCTTACGGCGCGGTTCAGGTGTCCAACGATATATGAGGAAGATACTGCGCCATTTCCTTTCCCTCAAAACCTATTATTATTATTATTCGCCAGCAATCAAGCGTGTCCGCGCAAGTGAACGTGAGCGAAAGTGTCGTGAAGCGAACAATTGTGCAGTCTTTAATAAACATCTTCACCACACATCAGCGACACAAGCAGCAGCACTGTGCTAAAGGCTTTCGCCTCACCGCACCTTAGATCAACCAAATGCCCCTCTGAATTTTTATCGGCTGCTGCAGTTTTTTCGGGAGTCAGGAAGTGTCCCAATTGCTTTCTGCCTGCCGTCGGCGAACTTCCTGAGTGTGTACTTCAACACATCCTTTGGTGATTCTCAAGAAACTCCGTTCTCTGGTGCAGTGCCTCCTTAGGTTTCCTGCCTGTACACAACGCAATTTTATTTGGTGCTTCAGTGACAGACAAGAAGGCACCAAAGTGTTTTCCTTCTAGCATCATAGTGTTGGCTGGACATGCTTTAACCAGTACTTTATTGTTTCCTTTGGTGTTTTTGGAGAGTCAGCAGTCAACAGTATGCTCAACATACAGCATAGTCGCTGCGTCTGCAGTCATTTACAGCATCTCTCCAGGGTGCAGCACATCTTGTGTGGCACTGTTTGTGTGATAACATTGCAACATGATTTGCCTCATCGCATTTGGTTGCATCTTTGTGACTGCTTCTTTCACATGCTGCATGTAATTCCTCAGCAATGAACTGTATCTCTTAAAGGAAAAGTCAGGCCATTGTTTCATGGTCATTATCTTCGAGATGAAAATGCAAGGCTAGGCCCGAGTTCTGTCCGGCTACCCATTGTCATCTTCAAACTGAAATTTGTACCCCGGACGAAAATCAACAAATTCTACATTAATTCAGTTGACCGTAACTGGAAGTATAAATTATGCAGCTGGACGTAATTTCAACAATAAAGGTCCAATTGGCATTTTGCAGCTGGAAGTGTATGATCCAGTTCAATAATGCAGCTGAAAGATGATAGTAATAGTAGTATTAGTAAACTTTATTGATCTTTCTGGGTTACTCAGGAGCTCTCCCCAAGGCCGGGATCTTTATCTTTCCGGTATTCAGGGTCCGGGATAATTTTCTGTGCTGGGCTATCAACCTCCCAGTAAAACTGCGTTCGATCGCCTTTTCAATGACTCCGTCTTTGCACTTTGCTTCATGTAAATTGGGGATGTTTTTTGGTGGTTTTAAGAAAAATCCCAGACAACCTGTTTACCCCCTAGACCCTTAGTATGACTGGACCGTCAGTGTTCATGCTGCCCTTTTTTGTTTAGCAAAGGTGACTGCTGGGTACTCCTCTTTTCAAATTAGGCAACAATAATATGCGTGTACACTGCTGTCGAACGTTTATGAAAGTGGGTCTGTCCAAAAAAAAAAATTTTGTTTTTACACGAGGCATAATGTTCAATATGTAATGTTGCACTAGGTAATAATTCGCGGTTAGGTTGCATAATGAATTCTAGGATTTTGAAGGACAGTGATGAAAATAAATTATTTTGGAAATACACGCTTCCATTAACTTTTCACTGTACTTGTAAAATACACCCCGCTCATCTTAGACAAGTTGCAACACCTAACAGGCATAGCAACATGTCTCGCTCTCCAATATAGTAGGGGGCACTTAAGCTCAGCATTCAAGGGCATTACGTGAAAGTGTTAACGGCTCCCATCACTGCTTTCTCTTCACACGCACAGTCACTGTTCTTCATTCATGTTCGCATATGTATCGCAATTACCCCAACAGAGGTTCCACAGTCGTGTCTTTGAACTCTTGCACACTGCATTTCACCTACATAATATTACTGCAACTGGTGTCTCATTGATTGGCACATCTCCAGTTCACTGCAGTAATTACATTAGCAAGATTCAAATGAATCCAACAGCACACAAACATCACTCCCCTCCCCTTTGTACCTCAGTATAGCCAATGTGCCTCCAGAGTCTGGTTGGTAGCGTGTACCTGGCTGGTCACCCAAGGGTCTTTGAACCCCGACTAAAATTTAATCAGTTTTTTTGCGTAAAATCTGTCACTTTATGAGGTGAAGTAGTTTAAGGCACGGGCAGAAATTTGATTTAAATTACAAATCCTGTTTTCAATTACTTTTATTTCAGACATGTATGCCTGACGCGGTTTTGAGACACAATGCCAGCTTGATAACGCTGGCATTTCTGCTTAATGGCAGCCTTAATGATGTGTTATAAACCTCTCCTTGGCAGTGCTATGTGCAGGCTTTCCATGCCTTTCTTTTTTAGTTGTACATATCGCCCAATAACATCTTAACACTAATCACAATACCATCACACTCCACGCAGCAGTAAAGATATCACCTGGTAGTAATCGCAAAGAAGAAATTTTTTTATCTGACAGTCCAAAAAAATAAAGCAGCCTATTTCCGCCTTAGTTAGTTTGTTTTCATACTTCTGCTTGAACTTGAAGAGAAAATAGCCAGCAAAGTTGCACAAGGAGGTGATTATTCAGGGACCCCAAATTTTATGTGCAAGCACTTTCAATGACTAAAATTTCATCTTTTTGGAAACTGTTCTACCATTATATTCGTGATTAATACTTTCTGTTCATGCCTCTTGGAAATTAAGAGTCAGACTTGCTTACAGTGTTTCAAACTGCCTTAATCATGCTGCAAAACACAATTTGCCCTTCATGTGCACACAGCACTGTGTGTCTTAAGTGTTCCATTTTTTTTCTTTCATGTAGTGAAGGGCTATATCAGCCTTCTTCCGAATGCAGCTCACCACGGTAATATTGCGCACTTCAAGTGCTTCTTTGAGCAAATAATTTATGAGCTGTACACGAGCTTCGTTCTCATTACAGACAGGCCCTTTCTTATTGTAATTTGGTAATGTATTGTTACAGAGCGACGTAGATTTGTCGTGAGTGTCTTTTCATACTTTCGCCGAGACTGCAATGCCTAAAGATGGTATGGTGGCCTTAATTGAACTGTAGAAGTTATGTTTTCAGTGTGCGTAATGGTTTTTGGTTGTTAATTTTAATGCACAGTAAAGAAAACTCCTTTGAACGTGAATGGAATTCATTGAGGATTGCTCTCCTGCAGTGCCCATTAGTGTCATCACAGGGTCTTCATAGCATCAGTGTAAAGTGTAAATGTTGTCTAACAGCATTGAGATACGCAGTTTGAAAAGAACCAACAATGGCCTTAATATGTATATTGTAAGGAATGTACACAGGGACGGTCAAACAAGAATGTTGTAGACTCCTCGTGAAGTGCATAGGGCTTGCCAAAACTAGTACACATCCAGTGTTATCATGCAGCATTATTGGACCTTTTGCCACAATACCACTGCCTGTTTGAGATGCTGCAACCCTGAAATATTATGCTGAGGGCAACGTTAGCCTTGCATTTGTTGCCTCCTTTGTGTGTTATCTTGCTCCTGTGCGTGCTTGTGCTTTTCTTGTCGTGTTGCTGTTCTTTTTAATTGTGGTGCCTGCAACACCACAGTTGTTTTTATTCTCCTTTGGTTACTTCGCCTCACCCTGAGAGATGTTCATGCTTAATGTGCCACGTGCATGTGCACATTAAAGGGACCCATAAGGGGGTGTTTTGCTTGGCTTTAAAAAGTTTGCACTATGTAGAGTACAATCCACCGAGCGTTCATGCCGCGTACGAGACCTTAAAAGCGAGAGGGAAATTTACAATAACTTTTTTTTAAATGTCCGCTTTCGCACCTCGACGCGATGCGCGGTGCCGGTTCTTTGCGCGAAAACCTGGCAGACGACATCACGTCTTGCAAATGACGTCAGCAGCCGGGGGTAATCATTGGTCACAGCGCAAAATTCTTTTAGACATCAAGCAACGTGCAACGCTATGCTGTTGTTTACACAACTGCATATACAAGCAGCCATGCACTGACTGTTTTCACTGCCTATATCGCAAGCTAAACTCTCATTATCTGAAAAATTTTCTTGCGCACCGATTGCGTTTTTATTTGTTTAGACGCTACAATAACGCTCCATGAAGCGCCGACGATGCGATCGCCTCCCTGGGAAACGAAGCTTGATGATCGGTTTTGTTGACGCCGCTAAGGACTAGTGCTTCTCGCTTAAGCCCGGGATACATGCGACGTTTTTTTCGACGATGTGGTGGCGCGACGCCCGGCCGTAGATACATGGAGCGAATAAGCGGCAGCCCGCCGCCGCGTATCTCTCGGCGCGAAAGCAATGAGATCAACAAGTGGCAAATACCATTGAGCAATGAGCTCTTTCAGAGCAGCGACGCTGACTTCTCTGTTAGAATAACGAAATTGTTCATTTGGACATCACTGTACTGATCACAGCGCGCGTGCAGAGGTATCTACAAGGTTCTGCGTGCTCGAAGGCATGCGGTCGCGTACCTTTCGATGCACGCTCAGCCGTGGCTACCATCGGCTGCGGTTTTCTTCAACATCTTCCCCTCAGGGAGGAAAGGCCGGCATTTCGATCCATGATTCGGTCGTGTTCTCCAAAAGAAGTGACATTTCATGTCCGGTGAAGCGTTTATTTCCACGATAATAACATTTCCGCGCAATAAACACAGCAGTGCTCGTCGGCCATGGCGGCCATGTTGGCGGCGCGGCGGAGGCAGCCAAACCGGAAGAGCGGGCTTTTTGCGCTGCTATTGTCTTGCTTCGGTTGCCGCTTCCGGTCTCGCCGGACGCCGCGCGTCAATATCTGGCGGGACCAGATGGGCGGCGGCGGGCGTTTCTTTCGAGGCCGGGCGTCAAATGCGCGCCGTCGGGCGAAAATCGCCGACAAAAACGCCCCATGTATCCCGGGCTTTACAGCATCTTCTTTTTCCAAAGTGAAAAATTCTTGATTGTGAATGGTTCTATACGCCTTTTCACGGGCTCATAGCCGCCAGGGGGAGCCACAGCACCGCAAACCGGATGGACACCCAGGAAACTTCCGGTCTCCCCGCGAAGCGAGCGAGCGAGCCGCAGGGTCGAGGCGAGTTTTTCTTTTGTGTTAGTAGCACGGCCAAAGTACGGCGCGGTCGCCCTGTTGCAATATGTTTTCGGGTGGAAAAACATCTTCCGTGACCCCATCACGACGTGGACCGTGCTGTTGTGTGCCAGGTTGCAGCTTGCGACCTGGAACCAACCTCCTGTCGCAGGTGCGCACTTTCAGGTTTCCGGCAGACGCCGAGCGTAGAAACGCTTGGATAGCAGCAGTTCGGCGGGACCGATGGATGCATACGAAAAGCTCCCATGTTTGTTCTGCTCATTTCGTTCAAGGTGAGAACAGATTTATGATGTCTGCTTGTGCCGCAGCTAATTCCTGCACGTCTTATGTGCGCTTTGAAATTGAACGTCGACTGGATTGAACGTTGCGGGTTGGAAATCGTCGCGACCGCATTCGCCTAATCAGCGGCTGCATCTCTAGCAGTAAAAATTGCACTGTGAAGTAAGGAAACACTGTTTTGCGGTTAGTTGTGCGTGCAAGGCGTCGTTTAGCCATTTCCAGGGCAATTAGCCAGCTTGTGACGCTTGCAGTGCAGTTTCGATCATGCAGCAATGCGAGTGTGTGTGTGATTTACGGGCATTTAAAGTCCCGAAATAACTCAGCCTATGATGAACGGCGTAGTTGAGTGCTCCAGAATAATTTAGACCACCTGAAGGTTTTGAATGTGTACTGAATTTGCACAGCACACGGTCGCTTTCTAGACGCGTGTCGCGTCAGTCAAAACTCTGCCGCTATGGCCGGGATCGAACCCAGGTATCCCAGCTTAGTAATCGAGCGCTTAGTTGATGCTTAGTTTATGAGCGGCAGTTTTTGCTGCGATGCGGGCCCAAGCATCTTATTGTTGTAATGCCTAACTCGGTTGGTGTTCTTTTATGCGCATATCTGGCGCGATTGCTCAGGCGTCTGTTGCCAACCTTCTGGTCGTGTGTTCGATCCCGTTCGCTGCATCAACTTTTCTGCAGGGACGAAATCCAAAAACGCTGGGGTATCATTCGATGCACTTTTTGTTCTACTATTCTCAGCGGCTGGAGAAATTCATTCGATCGCCTGCAAGTGCTGGTAAAAAGAGTGAAATGCTTCCAACTCGCTTGATTCAGTATTTTTGTGCAGTTTCTTACTTACAAATGCCGAACGTAAAGTATGTAATCATACCAAGGAACCCTTAGTGTTTCTTCCTTTTCCTAGAGAAGTCCTGGGCAATATTGCTTTGGTGCATTTCAGCCAGTTTTTTTTGTTTTTTTTGCATTTGGGAGTGCACATGTGGCTACTATTTTTCAAACATGCTTTTCTTTCTTTAGGTAAACCATCATCTGACCCCACACATCCCGACTATGTCCTTTCCATATTTCCTTATCGTGCCTCGGGAAATGTGGCCCAGAAAATTTCTAGGTTCCAACGCGCTGCTCGAAAGGGTGGATTGAAGGAAGCATCTAGACCTGCTGCATGTAATCCTGGGCCAAGTGTGCTTGACTGTGGGCTCAACACGACTGGCGCGGGACAAGACGCGGATGAAACTGCACTATCTGCGACTGCAACTGTTTCCGTGGTAGAGAATTGCCACATGGAAACAGAAACTGATCTCAGCATGCAGAATATGTCCCATCTTATTGAAGAGAATGGCAGGCTTAAGCAGCGTTTGGTCTCTCTGAAGGAAGAGTGTTCAGCAGCTAAGCAAAAGGCTGCTGAACTTGAAAACAAGCATAAAACCATGCTATTATAACCAAAGAAGTGATAATGCAGTCAGCCAAAACAGTAAAGTTTTACACAGGGTTTGTATCCACAGCCATGTTCACTGCTTTCCTGCAGTTCGTGCTGTCAGCATGGAAGCCGTCATGTTCCACATGGCTTGATGCAGAAACACAACTCATCATGGTACTCACGAGACTTCGTTTGGGTCTCCTTACCCAAGATTTGTCATGCCGATTTGGCATCTCAAATGGCACTGTCAGTTCAATTTTTCATGCATGGCTTGATGTTCTTGCTTCAAACATGACAAAGTTGATAATCTGGCCTTCCCGACAGACACTTCAAGCTAATCGGCCAGCGGCGTTTCAGGACCCTTTTTTGATGGTGTAACTTGCATCATTGATTGTACCGAAGTATTCATACAAAGGCCGATAATAATGACAGCAAGGAGCCAGACATGTTCTCATTACAAACACCATAATACAGTAAAAAATACTAGTTGTAATATCACCTTCAGGAGCAATAACTTTCGTATCAAAAGCATGGGGAGGCAGGACGCCTGACAAGGAGATTACTCTACGCAGTGGTCTCCTAGACAAGGTCAAGGAAGGGGATGTTTTTCTTGTTGACCGAGGATTAAGATGCGGTGAGATGTTTGCTGCACGAGGTGCAACACTTCTCATGCCATCACTGACTAAGAATCGTGCCCAGCTACCTGGTGCTGAGGTCACAACGTCTAGGAAAGTCTCTAGAGTGCGCATCCATGTTGAAAGGGCCATACAAAGATTGAAAGTTTTCAGAATTTTCCAGACTGTGCTGCCTTTGAACTTCGTGAAGAGGACTGGCGACAAGAACCTCGCAACCATAGATAAATTGGTGGTGGTGTGCTCTGCTTTAGTTAATCTGCAAACCCCTATCATTAAGAATTCTCAGCGCAGAAGTGCTTCATAACTCTCTTCCACGAAAGTGCGGTGCTGTGAGGAAACATGAATACAGACATGCTGTGATGGAACAGCAAATGCTCATGTGTGTGTGACCATGCTGACAATCATTGCATATAGTTTCATAGTGTGTACTTATGTTTTCGACTACTTCCAGTGTGGCTGCGCTACGTGTACACACACTGTGATAGAACAGCAAGTGCTCATGTGTGTGTGACCATGCTTTTCATTGCATGTATTTATCTTTTCTACTACATCCAATGTGTCTGCACTGTGTGTACACAATAATTCATGTTGTTGATGTTGCCCACATTGATCTTTTCACATTTGTTTATTCTATTTTCTTGCTCTCTCTGCAGTCAATTACTGCATATTGTTTGACTCAGTTTTTAAGTATTTCCTGTTGCTTGTTCTCACATGTTGAGAATTGGGCTTTTTTGTTTTCTGCTTGTTTAGTTATTCTGTCCTCCGAGCAGGTGTTCAAATGTTTACTTGCTGTTTGCTTCTGTATCAGTTTTTTTATATGTTCCCTGCTTGGGACGTGAAGACGTGCTGTATTTAAAATCTATTATATTTGAGTTTGCACATCCGACAAATGCATCCGACATTAGTCCTTGAAGTGAACATATTTTGTCAAACAAGCAGTGTTTATCTGCCTTTCGAATGTGATAAAATATAACACTTGGAGTGTTCAGCAAAAAAAAAGCTTGTGCTTAAGTTGAGATGCTGTAAGCTACAGGGTTAGCCTTGAGGTTTCTGCCTACAATTGCTCCACCGTAGCGGCACCTACAGTAACTAAATTACATAATCTGGCGCGAGCGCGACCTGTATGCGAGGCCACCCATTGGACATTGGAAGCGTATAGAGAAGCCTCTGTTGCTCAGATTATGCAACAAACTTAGACCGCTAAGACACAAAGCATCAGTAGGGAACCCACACTCTAACCTTTGAAGGGCAGATTTTTATTCCGACAGGATAACAACAGGTTGAGCCGTACAAGACCCTAGCTTCTTGAGAGCTGCCTGAATGGCAACGCTTTCAGCTGTTGTGGAGGACACGACTTCAGTAAAGCGAACAGACCCGGTACACTTCAAAGAGGGAATGTGAAAAGCAGCAGCACTAGCTCCTATGGAATTGTCCTTACTCATCAGCAGTCTGCCCATTATGATGACATGCAGTGCAAATCCATTGTCGAGGTGCGCGTCTAAGTTTTACACACTCGAAGTGAAACGTTGCCTCACAGAGTGAGCATTCCACAATGTGGCCCAACTTGGTGCCTCGGCAGGGACATGTCTTCTTTGCACGTTCGATTTGACTGAAGATGTGCATTGACTGTAGTTCCGGGAATATGTGGGTGAAAAAAAAGTTTGCTGCCTTGAGTTTAGTAGCTGGCCAAAATGTCTCGTCAAAGCTTATGATTTCTTTTGTTAGAGAGGAACTTGTAAATACCACAAGATATGCCTGACACAGCCCAGTTAGAGCCATTTGAGCCTGAATTTGTGTGTAATAGGCATGGTTATGCTTGAGCTGCAAGTCTTCATTCAGATATGCCAGTTTAGTTAAGCCCTTCGTCAGTGAAGCATCTTTCATAGTTGCAGGGCATTTCACTTCTAGTAGTGATTTTGGACAGCATGAACAAGACACTAGTGCATCTGGAGATGCTCCAATAAAAGGCATGCTCCTTGCAGTAAAAAGACACCAGTCTCGAAGACTGAAGTCCACATGTTTTTGAGACTCCGTTTCTATAAATGCCTGCACAGCTTTCTTCTGTTTCGGAGCCCCACCGCAGGTTGGAAACTTGAGGCGTCTTCACGTATCCCATAATCTCCGCAACAAGGCCTGCTACACCTGTGCTGCATGCTGCGACACGGTGCATTACAGAGGCAGTGATCCTCCCTCGACGTTCTTGTAACCATCTTGGTGACCTTGCTTGGCCTCGAGTAGCTTCCTCAATTTCACTACAGCATGCAGCTGTCAGTTCCACTTTTTTTCCCTCGTCTATGTCGAGGTCTTGGTATATTTCAGCAAGGGGCGGTTTCGCAGAGAGTTGCTGGCATCTGCCCACTCGTACAGGTTCCAGGGCAGCTGTCTCAGGGGCAGAATCTGTGTCCTCGCTGTCAGAGATTGAAGTCAGGATCAAAGTGTTTGGAGCAATTTCCTGAAAAAACAGTATTGGAATTAGTGCCCTATTTGCGATGTCAGTGGATCTGGTTCTTTACAGTTGCACAAACAGTGAGCATTTTTTGTGTGTGTCCTTTCTCTGCGTATGTATCAAAATTTATTTAATGAGAAGTCCTTACCTTCACTTGATGAAGAAACCTTGACACTTGCTCATCCGTGAGCACTGGTACTGAGTAGTCTGGTGCCTCGCTGACTTGGGGTGGTGCACGGCCTATTTTGGGCTTAAAAAATTCAATCTCCGAGACTGGTGCTGCCTGTGGAAAGTTCAGTGTCAATTACAATTTTGCTCACAACTCTGTTCATGGCAGAATGAAAACAAAGACTTACTGTGCTTCCCTTTGATGCCTCAATCCATTTACATGCAACATCAGTTGGGGACGGGTCATTCAGGCCATACTGCGCAGTTGCCTCAACTCAAAACAAGAGTGCAGCCACGTGTGTGCAGCATTCCCCAAACTGAAAAATAAGTAGGAAACATGAGAAATAAAAAGTTCACAAACAACTGTAATTATTGGTGAGAAGTATGGCCCTTGAAAAAGTTTAAATGCCTTGTACAAAAGAATGCTGGAGGGTGAGATTTGACGACTTTTGTCATCCACAAGGCAACTCGATTAGGATGAATGCAACATCATGCAGTCAAGCATCGACAAATGATCTGGCTAACTATGACATGAATATTGTCGCAAAGTAGTGGCTTTAATAAAGCAGACTTGCATGGAGACCAATAACAGCTGCCTGAACAAACGGATTATTGGGCTGAGTTGCGCCCCACGAATGAATAATATGCGTCGGTGATCACAAGCGCTCTCGGCGATCCTCGAAATAGACTACTGACAGCACTGGGCCGAGTTGAATTTAAAGACAGTATGGAAAGTTACAGATAACATGTTACAAATGACAAGTACAATCTAGAACAGCCCAGATGCGGCAGCGTGTCACAAACAAAACGAGATAATTCTGGACAAATCTGCATGCGGCGAGCAAAGCGATAAAGCCGCGCTCGGGCGGCTGTTAGCACAGGAAACAAAGTTTACAATGACGAATTACGGCAGTATGGCAAACATTTCATTACACGCGCATAGTTAGGCGAACAGTAGCGCTTTTCTGCGCTGTAACGCAACTAGTACAGAATTTTCGAAAACGGGAAAGTCTCCATTCATTGTGGTTTGATTCATAAAAATGAAAAATAAGGCAAGGTAAAGGCTCATGGCATTGTAGCTCTTATGATTTGCCTACTTACCCGGCCATGCAAGTGCAATGCGCACATGCGACGGTTCCATCCTCCTTCACGATGCACCACGCCTTGTAAGACTTCGAAAGCGTTTGACTGGCTTCCACAGTCGCCGCAATAACAACAACGCCGTCTCCGTGCGCTCCCGCCTTGAAAGATTTCACTTGCTTCACCTTCCCGCATATGAATGCGTTGTACGCATCTTCAAGTTTGTAAGACTTAAACTGTTCGTTCGTGTAAAAACACACGCCTTCCACAAGATACAAATAAACATCTGCTGCTGTCACAGGTGGCAGATTTCGTGGGCCCGATGTAAAGGCGAACCGGACAACGTCGTCGTCGAGAGCGTCAGGCAGCTCCTCGCCTCTGAACGAAAGTTTCGCGCGGTACCGCACTTGCGCCTCGGTGTCCAGCTTCTTAACATAATCACTTGACATTATTTTTGTACAAGCGACGCACAATGAACGTAAGCACAGCCTCAAAACACGCACGGATAGTCGGGGTCTCCGTATCGCGCCGCCTGAAAAACACTGCCGGAAGTTCTTCGCCGCAAGTTTAGTGGGAGCAGCCAATGAGCGCCAGAGGCGCGTGTTTGTAAACAGTGAAAAGGAGTATTCACTAGCATTCTCGGTTACCGTATCAATTTAATAAATCACTCAAGTTTGTTGCCCACAGCTGGCCCCAACAACTGCCCATTGCAGCCTGCAGTTTTTCTCATCACATCGACTAACTGCAGTACTTCCTTCATACTGCACGCACTTCCTCCGACGTACGCAATGCGCTATTTAGGTCGCAGTTGACAGAACTCTAGATGTTCCTTTGCATAAGGTGAAACTTGCGAATTCGCTCTCTCCAAACGCCTGGTTTGCACACACGAATCTGCATACTTGCGTGGCTTACAAGTCGAGGGCGAAGTCGGCCTGAACGGCATCGAAAGAAATTTCAGGCTTATCCCATCACTTGCAAGTGTTAATTTATGATAATATAAAATTTAGCTCATCGTTTCGCTTTTTCTCACAAGCATAAGGCTGTGACAACCGATTCTATTCATGTCGTCAGCAGGAATCTCTTCATCGAGCAGCTACAGCAAACTCGATCGTAGACGAAAGGAGGCATGTCCACTGAAACCGCAGCCCGCATAGCAGACGACTCTGCGGCCTGCATGTTCTTGCGACGTCTCGTGAGCGTTTCAATATGGCGGTCGCTGTCGGATCCCAATATCGACACCATGGACGCGAAGACTTCGGAAAGAGAATCACAGCCTCTTGTATTTTTGAGAGAAGTTGAAAACTGCAATACTTGGAACAACCGTCCCATAGCCCGCATAAGAACCTCACCAGTTAGCATGACTTATGCGTTTTAAGATAGCCGCGAACACAAGGCTGCAGATGCCGCTTCAATATCTCAGACAGCAGATTATTAAAAACTGCTCTTTGCGTTCCCTTAAACTTCCTCGATATATACTCAACATGCGCACATGCCGGCCAGGTGATTCGAGATGAATTTTGTGCTAAACAGGATCATTTTAGGCGCTGTAATGGAATTCGAAAACTGCTCGTAACGGCAAGCTGCATGTGAGCATATTTAGGAAATTAAACTAAGCGTTATGGCGAACTTGCGGCATGTAAGTTGAATTGTGAAATACGGCTTGCAGGTGCAAATAGACTTAAAACATATTCAACAGCCAGTGACTGCCACGCATAGGATTTGTGCTGAGGCGAGAGAATAAAATTGCAGTGGAATGAAGCCAACGACGAAAGCTGTAGCACGTGATAGAAGTTTTCCAATGACATGCGGGAGCAAAAAAAAAAAAGTGAGCTTTCCAGTTGGCAGCACAAAATTAACCCGCCACCTATTTCCATTCTTTATTTTCAGCTCTCTCATCCCTGCGCCATTTTAGAGAACGCTGAAAGCGGCGCCAAGAATCGATAGCCGAGCAGAACAACATCAACAGGACGAGTGCGAACAGAGCAGCGTCAGTCGCAATTTTGGATGGCCAAATCATCTGCGAACACCACGCTGACTTCTACGGCGTTATCCCGGAAAATTCAATTCCACAAGCAGGACGAATCCAAGCTTATCAACACATGATTTTCTGAGCATTTTTGCAGTAAAGTAAAATTCCTGGTCTTTTTTCCCTATCGCTGGGAAAGTACTAACCAAATGTAGACGGCTCCACCCAAGGCAACCGCTTTGATTTTTGTTTGTGTTTAAGTGTTTATTTGTTTCTCTAGATGCTATTGTCGTGAGATTTTTTTATTTAAAACTTTCTTGACCAACTTTGTTGAGATGGGACGTTTTCCTCGCCATCTCGGATAAAAGTAAAAGACGTCCTCATTCAAGTTCCGACACACGCCACTCTGCGTGGGGGCGCCGCCTGACAAAGTACTTCAGCTGTCGAGACCGGCGCAGTGTGCCCTTAACTATAGTGTACTAGATAGCTTCTCGAAGGCAGAAGTGCTTTGCCAAGTGGCACAGAGTGGCACAGGTCGCAACTTGGAGGGGTGATCTGCTACTTTTCCTAGCGATAGTAACTAGGCTCTTCCAATGGATTTAAACAAAGTTCGGCTTTGTGGTGCCTCTTGGCCGTCCTGGACTTTTTTCTTTCTGTCGCACGACCTTAACTTGGCTTCGCTTCACTATTCACTGTGCGTTTTATCTGTCGTTCACGTCGACATTACGACAGAAGAACATGCCCCTTCCATCGCGTGTGGGCGCATACTAGAGCTCGCTCAGTCCTCGCTGTACTGCGGTTCCTCTTTCTCAGCGGAAGAGTGGCGTCTGCGCACGTGGATTCTCAGATTAGTCATGTCCGCAAGGCCCTGACCGCAATGCGGGCAGTGCAGCGCGTACTGCCGGCTATGAACTATTCTCTCGTGCCTTGTGGTATTGCCGCGCGTCGCGAACCTCCGCCCACAATGCGAGCAGGCATAGGGCTTCTCTCCTGTGTGCGTCAGTATGTGCCGTTTGAGGACGCACATCTCAAAAAAACCGTTTCCGCAGAAGCGACACACGAGTGACGCAAGCCTGCCGCCGGAGGAGTGATGCACTTTGCGGTGACGCGCCATATGAAAGGCGTCTCGAAAGCGCTGTCCGCAGTCGGTGCACTCGTGAGGTTTTTTCTTTGAATGGATCAGCAGGTGGTAGGTGAGGTGCTGCCGCAGTACGAAAGCCTTTCCACACTCCTTGCACACGAAGGGCCGCTCGCCAGTGTGGTTCCGCTGGTGTCTCGTGACGTTGGTTCTATGTGGAAGCAAATGAAAGGAGGAGGGGAGAGGGCATATTTTCACAGGCATAGTTCACGGCGATCATCAGAAAAGCAGGAATATTTCATGCATAACACATAAACAACCAGCGGCTATCCATCATCATCATCAGCCTGGCTGCACCAACTACACGGCAAAGGCCTCTCCCCTGTGTATCCAATTATCCCTGCCATAATCTTTCCCAATCCTATCCGCCCACTAAATCTTGTGGCACCCCTGCTAAGCTTGCCTTCTCTCTGAATCCACTCTGTTACATTTAAGGACCAGCAGTTATCTTGCCTTCGCATCACATGCCCTGCCCAAGCACATTTCTTCATCTTGATTTCGATTAGGATGTCATTAACCCGTCTTTTGTAGCAAGACCTACTCTAGACTAGCACTTCGAGCCTGCAGCATGACACTCCTTGAGCTCCCTGGGGCGCCGTGGCTGGTCACGTGGTTGTTCGCATGGTGCAGAGCAGCTGCCGCTGTTGACGGCGCGGCGCGCCCGCAAAACCTGGGGAGGGGGGGGGGGTAGTGAATCCACGCCCAGGGACGAAGATGAAGTAGGTACTCCAGAAAAACGGAGAGACGAAAGATTGACTTTGCAATCCTACTGAGCGAATTCCACTCGGCCAAATGTAGCTCTGGCGTCACTCGAGGTTTAACCTCTGGGGGCCTTTAAGGTAACAAACTCAACTGACCTGGACCAGAGGTAAACCACGGCCAATTTTTCTTACCTCACCTACTCTGCCCTCTTTCGGTCTCTTAGCATTACACCTATAAAGAATTGAGCTTTCTTCCCCGAATGCCACTGCATGACTCTGTACAGTTTCTTCTTGTAACAACAAAGTATTGATCGTCTCCAACTCCGTTTATTCCAGACTGCAAATGAATAATACCGGAAAAGAATAGCAGATGGTTGAGCATGACTGAGCAAGCAATAACCAGCAGAAGCAGTAGTCACGGTGGTGTATTTCCATACCCGCAATGATACAGCGCACACACTACTGGTCTTTCGGTCTTTTGTCTAGTGGCTTATCTCAAGTTTTTTTTTTTTTACAGGGCCCTTTTTGCTGCAACGCCCGTTATAACGCAACCTGAATAAAAGGTAAGACACATCGTGACGCCGAATATTAAATTATTTGTGGTATGCGGTTGTTGTTTTTTCAAATAAAGAAGCGAACTTGGCTTGGCTTTAGTGGCTTAAGAAGAAATTGTGCCTCGGATTTCAGAATGCCACCTGACAGGCTACACAACTTCCAGAGAAAAATGAGAAATGGCTTGCGTCGTTAAACACTGAACAAAAAAGAAGCACAAAAGAAGAACAAAAAATTGGACTCGACCTGGTATCTTACACGTTCTAAAGCAGTGTTCTAATAGACGGCGTCACAAAATAAACGCAATCAGCGGTGTTAACTGTGCACTTCCACGTTCTCCGTAATATTCTATATTCTATACGTGCTGACGCAGCTGAGTTCGTGCACTGTACCGTCGACGGTTCGAAAACACGCGTGAAAAAACAGTTCGAACGCGACGGGGCACAGAAGAGAAGGAAGACAAAACACGCGAGCCGCCTTCTCCACGTAAGGTGTCTTCCTTCGCTTCTGTGTCCCGTCCAGTGCGCGCTATTAGTGCCTAGGCACTACTCCGACGGGTACCAACGCAGCGGAAAACCGTCCGTTGCCTGTTTCACTTGTGTTCGCAGGCGGCCGACCTCGAGGGTGGTTCTTGTTGCCTCAAAAACGACGGCACATACCCACGGTGGGGGATTATCCAGTGTTTGGCGCAGATCCGAAAAGGAAAAACTCATCCAGGTTTATCTCAAGCTGTCATAAATATAAATAGAGGAATCTGAGAGAAATAAAGAAATCACGACTTTTGAGAGGCCTTTGAGAGGCCTTGGAATTCATTAAACAAAACGGTCCGTCCCATGGCACTGCCAGCTCGTCGTCGTCTTCTGCGTAGCAGAAATCCCTGCTCGCGTACTGATTCCAAAATATAAAAAAATTCTTTGTAATTCTTTTTTGCACCTTGTCTAAACAACAGACAGCAAGACATATTTTGGCTTACTTGTGATCGCTGGTATAGGGACAGTATCTACAGCTGTACCTCCCTTCCGGCTTCTGCGAGTGGTCGCTCGGCCGATGCTTCTCCAGAAGCTCTTGAGCGGAGAACAGGTCGCCGCATGTCTCGCACGGGAAGGTCGAAACTATAGCAGACTTTGTGTTTTGACCCTCTGAAAATAGATCAGAGTAGGCAGTGATTTGCTGATGGCCACCGAATACTTGGGACACTTTTCATTTTAGCACTAATCGTCAGAAACGCACATCGGAAACGCACTGCAACCAAGCAGGTGAAGTAGTGTGTCAGAAAATCTGTCTTTCTTCTTATTTTGAAGAAAGAATCGAATAAAAACTTCATGTTGCTGGATTTTGTAAAATAATTACTACGGCTCATCTTTCGGAAATATTCACGTGACGTCGCGGGCGCCATTTTGTTGTACAGCGCGCAGCTTCAGCGGCAAACACACCTGCCTTTCGCTGTGCCCCGTGTACACCAACATGGCGGTCACTGTGGCTCGGGTGACTTCTCCCTATACTACTGCTCCTACAGACGACAACCCCAACGGCAATTTAATTACAGTACGATTTTGGATAGGGTGACAAAGAGCGCAGTGAATAAGTGTTCATCTCACCTTCATTTCCTAACACCACTCAATCCTCTCCGCTTTTCTTATTCTGAGTTAACGCAGGGGGGTTTTGATACAAGTTCATTCACTTCAAAACGCATCTTTATCTTTTGTCCAGGATAGATTTGCTTACAAGAAATAATATAGCATGGTATCAAAATATTCAAACTTGGCTGGCAACTTGAATTAGAACTACTTAGCAAAGAAGGCCGAGCTTGCTTACCGAGCTCGGCATTGAAGGTTAAATAAGCTGTTTTGAAAATATTAATTCAGAGGGTGAATTGTGAGTAATGAAAGCCAACGAGTGTTCATATCGCGTACAAGTCTGCAAGCGGTACAATATATAATATAGAAATGTTTCGTTAGATCGTTGTCAATTATTGGCGTGGTAGCGGGGGCAGCGTTTGCACCCGGCTTCAAAAAATGGGGCGTAACAGCCTCTGCTGCATTGATTCCTTCCTTCATGACCCCAACTATGCGGAGAAGTCGGAGTGCAAGACCCGGGCGACGACATTGCAATCAGTTCCGGAAGCACGTGACACACTCGTGACCGCCTCGGAGCAAGCAAAGTCGCGGCCTGCCGCCCCGAGACATACTGCCGAATGCACCTGCGATGAGCGCAATGGCAACATTTTGACGCTGCGGATGTAGTGCCAGTATAAATTAGGCACATATGATGGAACCCGCTAAAATTGCGCAGGATAAGACCAAGAGGCACACACACTACACCGTACTCACAAACCTGTGCTTTATGAAAGAACTATCCCAGCAATTTATTCTATTAAAATAAGATAGACATGTGGGATAGCGTGCTTAAAGTGTGCGCGCAACAAGCGCTTTTTCATATCGAGCCAAACATTACGCGTGCTCTGCGTACCCTACTTTCCGAGTTTTTCGCACGCGGCTCTTGCGTGCTCTAAAACATCTTTTCCAAAACGGCAGCGCCAATTGAAGCAGGACCCCTCGGACCCTTCCCTAGGACTGAATTCGTCGGTGTCACTGTCGTTTCCAGTACGTTCACTGGCCATAAATCGGGCACCGGGCTATCGCTTCGTCTCAACTCGCTCATAACAAAAAAGTCATGAGCAATAATTTTGTTTTTTTTTTACTTAGAATGATGATTATGGCACTTTAGTCTCAAAAAGGAGTGTCGATTTCTTGACAAAAATTCTTCCATTTCTCAAAAACAGGTGCTGCCTTTAGGCTCAGCTTATCGTTACATCTTCGTTTGCATAAGCTCAACTGAATGTGTTAATAGGCAGTTTTAGCTGTGCATACGGAAGTGTATGTGTACGTAAAGCGCTACGGTGCTGCGTGCGTTACGCTGTTCGCTCCGAAGTATAGTTTTTGTTGGCCGTGCAGTAGCGTCCATCACGCGCACGCGTAAACAGTAGCTCCATCTAGTGACAGGGTGTCAAAGCACATTAAAAGCTCGGTTGCACAAAATTTCATCCGTGATTGCTGATAACCATGGCGAGTGCATCGCGCGCCTTTTTTGGTTCCAAGAAGAAAAACTGCAAACCGGAGAAAATGTTAAAACTGACTATAGGCTAGAAAACTGCTTCGCCAGATGTCGTTGCTGCGAGGAAAACACACGACATTTAGTTAGGCCTAGGAGCTTGAAAATCGCCAATTTATCTTAAAAACAGGGGTAAGTTATCGCTTACACCGCTACGTGTGGGCAAGAGTAGGCGAAATAAAAGCGAACGGCTACCAATTGACCGAGATATTGCGTCGGAGAATCCAGCGGCGACATGTATTTATTCCGAAGCGGGCGAGCAGAGCGCCGCCATCTTGTCAACGTTAACCACGAAAGCCACGCGAGCGCCCTCAACGCGAAGTCCGCTGGCTAGCGGACGTACGAAGACCCAGGGCTTGTGCGTGCGTTCTGCGCATGCGCACTACCGTTCCCGCAAACTCCTCGCGTACGCTAAGCCGTTGCGTGCGCAGAGGTAAAACGGCCTAATTGGACAAATGCGTGTGTTTAGCGCACATAAACGAGCATACACTTATAGTACGAAGACAGCGTGAGTTAGACTCTTTTCTAACCATAGCTGTGTACGCCGCGAGCAGACGAACGCTTACGATTAGGCGCAGAGGAATACATTTAACGCGCTCGCCTGATTGGCTGAGGAGGTATTCGCCTTTGGCAGTGCTCCTAGTTAGCTACCGTATGCGGCTGTGTTCCCGTCGAGATGATGTAGTAGTGCCTGAACAGGGTCCCAGAAATCACTACGTATTTTGCATACTAGATTGCGTAGATTCAACTAACTTGGTTTGATGGTTCCTAAAAAGGATGGTTGTGCGAAGAAGCAAGAAACCAGATTCGCTGGGTAAACGTAATAGATTGTGCATAGCGTACCATTCAATTTCGGAAACAAATATATAGGTCAAGGTGGAAGGCGCCTGAAAGACCGCCTTCGTTAACATCGCTACAATGTAAAAGAAAAGAAAGTTGCTTTCACTGAAGTGCATTGTAGGAAAGGCACATCTAAGTGCAAAGCTACAAAAGAACTATGAAGACTGTACTGTCATCACTAGGAATGGTTGCCAACTTACGCACAAAGTCACTGAGACAGAAATCACAGCTTAAGTGGCAACAGCATCGCTAAACGATCTGTCAGGCTAGAGCTCTTAAAGAAGTAGAACGTCTAAGAAATCACTAATCAGTTAGTCTCCAGGCCCTTCGCAATGCATGATCACGTCGTGTATATCACTCGCGGTTCACTATAAACAGTTGGAAGTTAGCTCTCGTGGGTGGGCTTTCATTTTCCTCTGTGATGTTTCGTTATTCTCGGTGTTATGTTAGCGGTACCGTTCCTCACGGATGGAGGAGCAGCTGCCGCTGATGGGCTGAGCACTTGCGAGCAGGTGACAGGGTTCAAATATTCCCGCCAAAAATAAATGGCTATGGTTTAGCCCTGGTTAAACCTGGGGCGACGCAGTAGCTAGATGTGGCCGAGTGCAACTCGCTCAGTCGAATTGCAAAGTCAGTCTTTCGCCGCTACGTTTCTCTGGCCGTTCCTTCTTCATCTTTGTCCCTGGACGATTATTCACTCTCCCCCCCCCCACTCGGTTTCGCTGGCGCGCCGCGCCGCTGGCAGCTGCTCCGCACCACGTGACCAGCCACGGCGCTGCCACGGAGCTCAACAGCGGCCACGCAGCTCAAGAGGTGCCACGCTGAAGGCTCGAAGTGCTATCCTCATATAGCTATCGCTACAATGAAAGTGGTACAGATAAAACTCTCCACTCGCCAGATCCAATTGAGCAATCACATTGGGCCCTTCGATTTACCGCGCTCGAGCAGCCCGCTGTCTGCCAGAAAGTCAGCCTCTGAAAGGAAAGAGCATGATTTTCACATGGGCTGCCGTCCACTCGCTTCTGCGGGACTGTCTGCTCCAGTTGCTAAAAGACGCTTTCTTACTGTATCACTCGATAGTCGTCGGGCAAGGCAGTAGATCAATCTTCAAGGAATGAGGCTGGGCTTGTTGTAAAACCACGCCGGAGGTAAAGTATGCAGGAAGACGCGGGCTAGTGAACACGACTGACCAGCTTTCATCTCTGCTGCTGCTGCCATCAAAAGAGGAAAAAAAAGGAATTTATAGGATATGGTTGCCCAGATACACGCGTGACGATTTTAAGTGACGTGGCTGCATGAAGGGAGTGGAATGAGCCTTTTTTCCCAGTTGCGGTTCCTTTGAAAGCAATACGAAAAAGAACGAAGTAAACCATAACTGGGGAAAAAAGCCTCCTTTTGTTGGCGTCACGCAGCCGCGGTTTCTGTGCTAACTGACGCAGAGAAAAGTTTGGAGCCATGATAATCATAGTGAGCTGGCGCAAAGAAGCAGAGAGAGGGAAGGGGTAATAATGTCTTCGTGGCATTAAGATAAATCAAATAATAAACTGAACAAAACGCTGCGACGAGACAGTCCCATACTCGCTTACCCTCAAGAGCGCCTAAATAATTGGGCTGCCTTACTGGGAACCGCCTTTGTGATCAGGTTGTGAAGAAGCCGCTCGGCAAATTTTGATGTGGCCTTGCAGGTTTTAACACTCGCCTTTCAACTTTCTTGGCCCACGTTCATGGCTTTTTTGGCCTTGGCCTAGTGCAAACGCTTGTGGTTTGAACATGGGACTTCTGACAGCGTGGTGCAGAAAGTGTGATGTGTATCGAGGCGGCTGTAATCGGTAGAAGAAAGGCCGCGACGCGTAATGACAACGATGCGCCTCTAATCGGAAGTAAAAGGCGGCGGCGAACGCACAAATCTTGCAAAACCGAGGCGAAAACAGGCTACGCCTCTTTGCTTGAAGTGAGCTCGTATAGTGTGTTTGATGCAGCTGTAAGAGAGCAACTTAGCAGGGACTGTTGTGTTCCGGGGTGTTTTCCTACACTACTAATGTTCACCGGGTATTTGGCTTTGCTCGTGATAGCACGTGCCGAAAAAATTGCCAATCGCAGGTCTAACCTGATTGCCTGACCAAGGGTTAACCTCAAAGTATGAGAGGTCAGGCATACGAAACGCTTGTTTTCCAGAAGAGTTTCTGCTGGGGACGGAGGGATAATGGACATCTATCTTTGTATCCTCATAATTATTTGAATTAGCAGCCATAAAACGCAATTTTTCGCATTGATTTCATGGGTCGAAATAAGTAACCCTGATTGTTGGAAAAGTAATTGAACTGAAGAGCATCCGAGTCAAGAGACTGCATAGGAATATGCTACGCAAGTTGTAAGAGCTTTATGAAGGAACACAGCGCAAAAAGAACGCTACAGAAGAGAACAAACTTGCATGAGTGCACCGACTGTTCATTAGCCGCCGACTTTCTCGGCAGATTAGCTGCGAAAAATAGCATACTTTAGAGTCATCATCATCATTATCATCATCATCATCATCACCATCAGCCTTACTACACCCACTGCAGGGCAAAGGCCTCTCCCATCTCTCTCCAATTAACCCTATCCTTTGCCAGCTGCATCCACCCTTTGCCTGCAAGCTTCTTAATCTCATCCGCCCACCTAACCTTCTGCCGCCCCCTGCTACGCTTACTTTCTCTTGGAATCCACTCCGTTACCCTTAAGGACCAGCGGTTATCTTGCCTTCGCATTACATGCCCTGCCCAAGTCCATTTCTTTCTCTTGATTTCGACTAGGATGTCATTAACCCGTGTTTGTTCCCTCACCCACTCTACCCGCTTCCGATCTCTTAGCGTTACACCTATCATTTTTCTTTCCATGGCTCGCTGCGTTGTCCTTAACTTAAGCTGAACTCTTTTCGTTAGCCTCCACGTTTCTTCCCCGTAGGTGAGTACCGGTAAGATTATGCTGTTGTACACTTTCCTCTTCAGGGAAATTGGTAAACTGCCACTCATGATCTGCGAGAATTTGCCATATGCGCTCCACACCATTCTTATCCTTCTAGTTATCTCCCTCTCATGATCCTGATCAGCTGTCACTACCTGCCCTAAGTAGACGTATTCCGTCACAATTTCTAGGCTCTCGCTGCCAATTGTGAACTGTTGTTCCCTTGCTAGGCTGTTGAACATTACCTTGGTTTACTGCATGTTAAATTTTAGACCCATCGATCTGCTCTGCCTGTCTAACTCACTGATCACGATTTGCAGTTCACCTCCTCAGTGACTCAGCAAGGCAATGTCATCAGCAAATCGCAGATTATTTAGGTATTCTCCATTTATTCTTATTCCCAACTGTTCCCAATTCAGCCCTCGAAATACCTCCTGTAAACATGCGGTGAACAGCATTGGCGAGATCGTGTCTCCTTGCCTGACGCCCTTCCTTATTGGAATTTTATTGCTGACTTTATGAAGGACTATAGTGCCTGTGCAGTTGCTATATATATCTTCCAGTATTTTGACATAAGGCTCTTCTACCCCCTGATTACGCAATGCCTGTATGACTGCTGAGGTTTCCACTGAGTCGAATGCTTTCTCGTAATCAATGAAAGCTATATATAGAGGTTGGTTATATTCCGCGTATTTCTCTATCACCTGATTGATAGTGTGAATATGATCTATTGTGGAATATCCGTTACGAAAGCCTGCCTGATCATTTGGTTGATTAAAGTCTAACGTTGCCCTGACTCTATTAGCAATTACCTTAGTAAATACTTTGTAGGCAACGGATAGTAAGCTGATCGGCCTGTAATTTTTCAAGTCCTTGGCGTCTCCCTTCTTATGAATTAAGATAATGTTTGCATTCTTCAAAGCTTCTGGTACAGTCGAGGTCATAAGGCATTGCGTATACAGGGTGGCTAGTTTTTCTAGCACGATGTCTTCTCCATCCTTCAACAGATCTGCTGTTACCTGATCCTCCCTAGCTGCTTTTCCCCTTTTCATTGCTTCCAAGGCTTTCTTTACTTCATCTTTCGTTACTGGCGGGATGACGCATTGCTGTGCACTGCTGTCTTTCTCATTAACGCTCTGATTACATTGGCTACTGTACAGGTCTGTGTAGAACTCTTCGGCTACGTTAACTATCTTATCCATATTGCTAATGACATTGCCCTGCTTGTCTCTTAGTGCATACATCTCGTTTTTACCTATTCCTAGTTTCCTCTTCACTGTTTTTAGGCTACATCCGTTCCTTATAGCATGCTCGATTCTCTCCATATTAAACTTCCTTATGTCGGCTACCTTGCGCTTATTTATTAACTTTGATAGCTCCGTTAGTTCTATTCTATCGGTAGGGTTAAATGCCCTCATGTTTTGTCGCTTCTTAATCAGATCTTTCGTCATCTGAGATAACTTCCCGGTATCTTTTCGAACGTTCCTACTGCCTACTTCTACTGCGCACTCCGTAATTATTGATGTCAGATTATCGTGCACTGAATGAACATCAAGATCATCTTCCTCAGTTAAAGCCGAATATCTGTTTTGCAGCACTTTCCTAAACTCCTGTGCTTTCCCTCTTACGGCTAACTCGTTAATGGTCTTCTTCTTCACTAGCTTCTTCCGTTCCCTCTTCAAGTCTAAGCTAATTCTAGACCTTACAATTCTGTGGTCGCTACAACGCACCTTTCCGAGGACGGCCACATCCTGAATGATGCCAGGTTTAGCGCATAGTATGAAGTCGATTTCATTTTTAATCTCACCATTAGGGCTCTTCCAGGTCCACTTCCTGTTTTCTCGTTTGCGGAAGAAGGTATTCATGATCCGTAAATTATTTCTATCCGCGAATTCGACTAATAACTCTCCCCTGCTATTTCTAGAGCCTATCCCATAGTCACCTACCGCGTGGTCGTCAGCCTGCTTCTTGCCCGCCTTCGCATTGAAGTCGCCCATCAGTACCGTGTACTGCGATTTTACTTTATTCCTTGCCGATTCTACGTCCTCATAGAAACTTTCAACGGTCTGGTCATCATGGCTGGATGTGGGTGCGTAGGCCTGCACCAATTTCAGCTTGTACCTCCTATTCAGCCTAATTACTATAGCTGCTACCCTCTCATTAATACTGTAGCGCTCCTCTACGTTGCCAGCTATATCCTTATTAATGAGGAATCCCACACCTAGTTCTCGTCTATCCTCTAACCCGCGATAGCACAGTATGTGTCCGTCCTTTAGTACTGTATACGCCTCACCTGTCCTCCTAACTTCGCTAAGCCCTATCACATCCCATTTAATTCCCGCTAGTTCCTCAAACAGCACTGCTAGGCTAGCCTCACTAGCTAAAGTTCTAGCGTTAAGCGTTGCCAGGTTCAGATTCCAATGGCGGCCTGTCCGGAGCCAGAGATTCTTAGCACCCTCCGCTGCGTCACAGGTCTGACCGCCGCCGTGGTCAGTTGATCTGCAGCCGCTGGGGACTGAGGGCCGAGGGTTAATTGGTTTGATCATAGAAGGTTGTGGCCAAGTACTACACCAGGGTGGCCAAATCCTGCTCTGGTGAGAGAGTGCGTTGTCGGTTCTAGTCACCGAGATCAGGCCGCACTCCAGGCCTGGTTATGCAATTCCATCGACACGCGGATTTTTTTTTTTAAACCCGGTGGAGAATTGCGCGGCACCAGGATTTGAACCCCGGTCCTCTTGCACGCGAGGCGGATGTTCCACCTCAACGCCATCTCTGCATCGCTGCATACTTTAGAGTAACTACCCCTGATTCACTGTTGAAACCATCTTTGATACCAGTCGGTCTCAATGGAACACCACATTTCCTGAATTCCTCGCGTCAGCTGCAGTTTTCTCTTCGAAACGGCGGGCAGCAGCATTGCGCTCAGTGCAGCCGAACGAGAGAGAGGGACCCAACATGCCCCCGCCGAGAGCGGTGTCTTTCCCCTGAAAGTGGCGCTGGCCCATCGAGGTACCATAGTCCGTGGCGCAGCAGTCTTTCTCCGGGCCACACGCAGCCAACGCTGTATCCACCCTCTGGAGAACCGCAGGCAGCCTGCCGGGCGACAGAGGCGGAAAATTGAAGAGGCCCACTGTGACGCTCCATACCCCTCTCCACGTTCCCCCTCGCCAACCAGCGCCTTACAACATCTCTTCATCTTCATAAACCCACTATCCCTGCCATCGTCTTTCCTTGAGAGGTGGGGCACATTTTCCGCTCTTCACTTTCCCACTGCCCACGGCCGGCCATGCCCTGCTAAACAAAGCTACACACGGAAGGAAGGTCTTTTTTCCCCGCAATGGCAGTGCTAAGACTAACGCCGTATTAAACTGAAAACAAACTGTGTGGAAATATTCAAAATATTCCTGCTGAATATGTGAAGTTATGATGTGTTGTTTTTTCTGAGGATGTGCGTATTGTGTATGCGTGCCGCATTTATAAAGTACAGTACTGTGATGAACCCGAATCTAGCCTTGCGCTATGGATCTAAAGGCATTGTGCGTATTGTAACCTTTTAAATTCATTTTTACTAAAAAGTACGCCTCCACGCAGTTCCTTTTGCACTAAGTAAGTCACCCGTTGACCACAGAGTTGCAGCTCTAAGACCACCGTATTTCAGATCGAGGCCGACCCATTCTCGTCGTTATATGTTCAGCAACCCCCCATGGCAGATAAACTTAGCGACCCATATCCTGCAAAAGAGCGGCAAAACCCGCTAAGAAACAAGTGTCGAGAGTCGACTCAAGTTTTATCGTCATCATTATGAGCCAGACTAATCCCTCTGCAATCTACGCTCACTGCGCCCACTGCATCTCCCATGTCTCTCTAGTTAACCCTGTCCTTTGCCAGCAGCACCCACCGTATACCAGCAAAGTTCTTAATCTCATCCGCCCACCTCACGTTCTGCCGCCCCCTGCTACGTTTGCCTTCAATTGGAATCCACTCCGTTTCTCTTAAGGACGAGCAGTTATCTTGCCTTCGCATTACATGCCATGCCCAAGCCATTTCTTCCTCTTGATTTCGACTCGGAATGTATTTAATCCGGGTTTGTTCCTTCCCCTACTCCACCCGCCTCCGGCCTCCTAACGTTACACCTATCATTTTTTTCCCCTTTCCAGAGCTCGCTGCTTTGTCCTTAACTTAACCCGCACTCTTTTCGCTAGCCTCCATGTTTCTGCCCCATAGGTGAGTACCGGTAAGATTCAGCTGTTGTATACATTTCTCTTTGATATATTGGTAAACTGCCATTCATGATCTGAGAGAACCTGCTTAATGCTCTCCACCCAATTCTTGTCCTTCTAGTTATTCCCTTCTTATGATCTTCATCAGCAGTCACTGCATGCCCTAAGTAGACGTATTCCTTTACCACTTCCAGCCCCTCGCTTGAGCTTTTGAACTGCTGTTCCGCTGCTAGGCTGTTTAACATTACTCTAGTTTCCTGCATGTTAATTTTTAGACCCACCGTTCTGCTCTCCTGTCTAACTCATTGTTTACGATTCGCTGATCATCTCCTGACTGACTCAACAAGGCGAAGTCATCACCGAATCGCAATTTGTTTTGGCATTCTCCATTAACTTTTATCCCCAACTGTTGCAATTTAAGCCTTGGAATACCTCCTGTAAACAGGTGGTGAACAGCTTTGGCGAGGTCGTGTCTCACTGCCTGCCGCCCTTCATAATTCGAATTTTATTGCAGATTTATGGACGACTATGGCAGCTAGGCAGTTGCTATAAGTGTCTTCCACTATCTTCGCATAAGGCCGCGTCGTCCGGATCCACACAGTTCAACTACTCCAGCTGAATCAAAGTCGCAGGAAGTATCAGCTCAGCAGACACAGCAGCATGAGCCTAAAAACGATAACAAGACGCTTGCGGCAGTGTCACATGTTACCGCAGTGGCTCAGTCTGATGCGTTTGTGTTAAATTCCTCTGATGCAGAATGGCCTTCTCTGCCATCCGAGGACATCGCCACTGCAATACCAAGACTGGTTGCCACTCCAGCTGACACTGCTGGCAACCCGAAAGTCCCGATGTGAGCATTATGTAGAAAAGGCTTGCGTGTTCAATGCGCGTGCTGCTTTCAGGCATCAGCGCCCCAGCAGCAAAGGTCGTTGCGAAGTTTTTGGATGCACTTGAGCCGCTCTTGGCGGCATTGCAGTGATTCATTATGGCAATACCAAAACCCACCTCCTCTGTGACAATGCACCTGCGCCATTGTGTATTGGTGCAATGCAATCCCCGAGGCCTGCGCGGTCATCTGAGCGACTTCCGGTAACCCGTCCACAAGTACCTCTTCCCTGTGCTTGTTATATGTGAGCCCAACATGCAGTCTCATTTCCGCCTTTCTGTGTGCGCGCTGCTGTGCTCTCGCGAAGTAGACGAAAGAAGCAAAATGTTAGTTTGCATACGCAAAGTTATTGCGCAAAACCGCCAAGTCCTATAGCCACACAACACAAACCATTACATCTGCTTGACAGTCACGCTAAAAGGGCGGGTCTTCTCGATAATCGGTGCCTGCATTCTACCCAAAGGTGAAACTGATACATCTGTATTCAGCTATTCAGAGTTGCACAGCTCCTCATATAATAGTGGGCGATTTTAATGCCTATCCCCCTCAGGTGGGAGGTGCTGTTATGAATAACCGAGACAGGAACCGGTTTGACTTTATGCACTCCCAGAATTCTGTCAATATCAACGCTGGTTGATATTGACAGAATTCTTGGAGCTGCTTGGATCTGGCGTTCGTTTCAGCAAGTCTCCAAGATTACGCCAGTTGGTGCACTGACGTGGAAACACAATGGAGTGACCACATTCCAACGTATGTATGCGTCAATCGGTACGCACCTACTACTTCCTCTCGCGTGCGATATGCACACTGGCCTGCCTTTAGGACGTCAGTGGACACTTCCTGTGTGGACGTCACGTCACCGTCTAAAATAGAAGACCTGATTACGTCCTCTCTCGGTGAGACCACGCGGTATATGTGTGCCAGGATCTACTACTGACATGAAATTCGAAAGACTCCGCGTAGTTCATCAGCGCGCCGAAAGGGAACACGAAAGAACTAAATCCACGTATGATCTCACCGTTTGTCGCCGAGCTGGATGGATGGATGGATGGATGGATACGGCTGAACCCTTTACATCGGGCGGTGGCTCAAGCCACCTAGCCATGTCTTGTGAAATTTTACTCCTGTCAAATAAAGCGCCACCTCGTGAGATTATGGAGACAACGTTGGAAGCACTTCTGTTCATCGCTGGACGCTCAAAAACCGTTGTCGCGTATTTGGCATGTAGCGAGGAGCTTGCGTTCATCAATACAAGGACGGTATCCTTTCCGTGCCCTGTCCATTCTTCAACGCCGTAATAAAGTAGAGGTAGCAGAATAATTCTGCAAAATGGTTGTGGGCACAACTCCCGTAGCACCAAACTTTTTGGAGGCTTTTGTGCCGCTTTCAACAGACGACCGCTATGACACGCTATTCACGATGCCTGAACTAGAAGCTGATCTTGTCTTGTGTAGGCGTTCATCTACACCTGGTCCTGACGGGATTTCGAATGCGTCTCTCTCTCAGACTTTGCCATGGAAGGACAAACTGTGCTGCTCAGTTACTACAATGATACATGGGCATCCTGAATCGTTCAAGAACACTGCAAGATGATCCGCCTGGTTGATCTTTCGAAGCCTGGAAAGCCTCCTTGTGAGCTAATCTCTTACCGGCCAGTTGCACTAGCAAGCTGCGTCGCTATGGTTATGGATCGAATGGAGCTGGCGCGCCTCAAATGGTTTCTAGAGCAGAGTGCTCTCTTTCCGGAGAAGATTACGGAGTTCCGGCGGACATGTTCTTCGATTCACAGCGTAATCGACGTCATATCGAAGAGTGAAGCATGGAAAACGTAGTCGCCGACTTGTCGCTGCTGTCTTCTTAGACATCAAAGGGACCTACGATAACGTACTTCATGACGCCATTTTTGATGTCCTTGACGACATAGGCGTTGGCGGCCGGATATACTCGTGAATTGTGAGCTACCTCAATGGCCGGTCCGTTTACATGACCTGATGGAGAGACTACCCGTCATCAGGTATGCCGTGGAGTTCTTCAGGGAGGAGTTCTCAGTTCAACCCTATATAACGTGGCGTTGATTGGACTGGTGAGTGAACTTCTCGCTCACATTAACATCAGTGCCTATGTTGACGATATCTGCATATGGGCTTCGGGTTCGACACGTCCGCAAATGCGCGTGAGATTACAGCCTGCAGTGTCATCTACTTCAAGGTACCTACGGCATCAGGATTTGCACTTAGGAGCTGAAGAATGTGCTGTGGTCTCATTCACACGCGCGTCTGACTGCCGTTACCCGGTAACACTTCAAGGGGTAGCAATACCATACGTCTCCCACCACTGACTTTGGGCATTATCATTGACCGCGATCTGTCATTATCGAGGCATATAAATATGCTAAAGAAAAAACTCACTCTTTTTTGCAATGCCCTTGGCTTCGTAGCAGGCATTAAATGGGGCCCAACGGAGCGCTCCTTGCTAATACTTAACTATATTCTCTTTATAGGCTACAATCGTTACAGCCTTCCTGTACTCTCTATCATGTGCATTTCCTCTTTGCGAACATTAGAGAGTGTTCGAGCACAGGCGCCCGAGATATGCCTCGCATTACGAGGTTGTGCCTCGAACAAAGGCACGATTGATGAATCTCGTCCGTGCCCATTATAGAACTACCTGTAACACGAACCACTTCGTGTATATTTACGAGCGCTTGCACGGCACCGCTGTCACCCACTGTCGAAGATTTTTGATGAAGGACCGGGCAGTAGTTTTGCACGCGCACTGCGCGTCCATCAATCCGAATTTCCATCAGACTGTGCCCCGCCGCAACATCCCTTGCAGCCACCATGGGTGATGGCTCAGCCTTCAGTTTGCCAGCATGTCCCTGGCATACTAAAAAAATCTGCAATGCCGTTTAGCGGACTGAATCAACTTGCTCTTGCCTACATCTGGTCAGAATACCAAAACAGTGTGCATGTATACACGGTTGGATCTGCGCCACCAAAGGCATCAGCAGTAGTGTTGGCAATCCCCTCTTAGCAGACGACCCGGAGGTTCATTTTAGGACAGAAGTCTACTTCAAACACTGCAGAGCTTTCAGGCCTTCGCGAAGCGATTCGCATCAGCGGAGAACCGCCTCAGGAGTCAGGAGTGATGCATTTTCACTGACTCTAAACCTGCGCTACAAATTTTGGGATGCTTCCTACGCCACACCGCCTACCAAGCTCTGGCTCTTGATATCATTAAACTGCGTTATTTTCTCAAGAAAAAGGCCCCCGTATAGTGTTTCAGTGAATCCCTGGACACTGAAGAGTCGATGCAAATGAGACCGCCGACGTTGAAGCACGGAGCGCCTTCAGCAGTGGCCTGCGCACACCAGCGCCGTTCTCTTGACTATACAGCACTTGTCTCATTTCGGGATCTATGAGGAGTGCTACTGCTATATACTGGGCCCTCCCAGACACTCAAACATATCCGCCCTATACGGCTAGATCCGGTGATGACCTTGTCTGATCCTCGTGGAATAGTACGCCCTATTGCTTGCATAATCCATAGATTACGTTTAAATGTTGCCTTCACGCGCAAGTACTTGCACTTATTTGGAGAAGCGGACTCCCCGGACTGTACCACACGTGGCGTCCTAGAGACTGTCGAGCATAATTTAGTGGCGTGCCCAGCATATGCACGAGAGACTCACGCTAGTATCTGCTTTGAAGTCTTTGACACCAGGCCACACTCGGAAGATGTGATCCCCGGGGCTTGGCCTTATATTTCGAAAACAGTACAGGCAACGCGAGCGCTCTCACGCTTTTTAAGCGCCATGGGCATCGCCTCGCGTTTGTGATGTCAGAAAGTGTGTTGTTTTGTTTTTATGTCTTTTTCTCACCTGCCTCCTCCCATCATCATCATCATCCCCCATCGTGACGCTCTTTTTTCTTCCCTTCCCATTCTACAGTGCAGAGTAGCAGGATAGATATTTATTTTTTCCGACCAACCTCTCTGACTTCTTGTGAATAAATCCTCTCTCTCTCCACATAAGGCTCTTCTACGCTCACAGAGCCTGAACATTAGCGCGCGCGCCGCGCGAAATTGATTCCTTTATGTATTTTGTAAATAGTGTACAAAGCTCTCCTCTGTCCTTTGTTGCTATTTCTCCCCTCTATACTTCTCCTAGCTATCCTCTCCCTATCCCTTTCACCTTCGTCGGCTGCAGCTCGGGTGCTTAAGAATTAGATAGCAAATGCCGCAGCCGTCAAAATTCTTTTCCTTCTGTCTTTTTATTTATTTTTAAATTAACATCGACTACTACTTCTACACTCTGATACCACAATGCGTGCCTGAATGCCGAGGTTTCCATTCAGTCAAATGCTTTCCCGCAAACAATGAAAGCTATCTATAGAGGTCGGTTATGTTCTGCGCGTTTTCCTATAACCTGATAGTGTGAATATGATCTGTTGTGTAATGCCTTTTACGAAAGCCTGCCTTATCATATGGTTAATTGAAGTATAAGGGTGTCCTGACTCTATTAGCGCTTACTTTAGAAAATCCCTTCTAGTCAACGGACACTAAGCTGATCGGACTGTAATATTTCAAGTCCTTGGCGCCGGCTTTTTTTAATTAAGATGTTAGCGTTCTGCCCAGCTTCTGGTAGTAGTACTAGTAGTGGTACTAGTAGTGGTACTAGTAGTGGTACTAGTAGTAGCTTTGTAGTAGCAGTAGTAAGTGGTTTTATTAAATTATTGACAAAAAGGAAGGAAAAGATTTTTGCTAACACCGGCATCTGCCATCAGTACTGAAGCACCAGAGCTGGGTCAGCAGTAATACAGGATAGCAGGCAGAATGGAGAAATGAAATGAAAGAGGTGAGGGAACAGGAAGAGAGGATTGGGGGAGGGGTAATATACACAAAGTATTTACACAATAAGAAAAGCTATTGGTACGCTCGGGGTCAGAACTTAAGGTTTTCGCGCGTTTAGGCACGTCGCCAGAGCATTATGTAGCAGCAGGAATCTTATTCCATTGGCTGAACATTAACTTAATGTTGCGAGCCAGAGATGATATCACCCTGCTCTCCTGAAGCGAATCAAATCCGCGAAAAGTGACGAACCCCTCACCGTCCCCGGGTGGCCGCGAAGCTCGTGGCTTGGCGAGCAGTCCTCGCTCCCGGGCGCACGATGGACCGCATGACACGAGGAGCTCCTCGCCCGTGCCGACAGCCTTGCACGTCCTGTAGTAGATGTTACCTTGGCGCGTGTAGGCCACCAAGTTAGGTTCCCGCGGGCTGGCCGCACTCTTCACGTATCGCATCCAGTTGGAACTGTCGAGTGGACGACCGTCCACCAGGAACTCCTTGCCGTTCTTGCGAACCTGAGAACACCACGAAGAAACGGATCTGTGTCAGGCCATCAGCTCAAGTTAAAAACACCACATGAAATACTATTTGGTGTTTGTGGAAATTCTCCCTATATTTCTGCGCTGGACACCACTATCCCGCTGGAAGCAACAATGAAAGACCTAGGTCTGTATATGGAGTGTCAAACGTAAACTCGTCCTGGAAAAATTTAATCATGAGCACTTGAATCGCAGCTTACGTGATATGATCTGCTGTTCGTGGGGGTGGAATACATTCAGACGTTTCTCTGACCCTCATCAGGTGGTGACAAAGCCAGCGACGAGAAATTATTTCACATTTAGAGCTACTATATAGTAGAAGACAGAAGACGCCAGTGCTTTAAGCGCGGCCATGGTGATTCTAAACAGGTCTCGTAATAGACGCACCTGCCAGGTATAGGCGTTGCTCTCGCCGTTGTCTTTCACCCTTAAGCCCTCGTAGGGGCCGAAGAAGACCCTCCTGGGCAGCGGTTTTAGCGTGAAAACCCCGATCTCGTTGCGCTTGAGGCCGCAGCGGCGAATGGACAGACCTTTTGGGAGGCTCTTGTTGGCACGAAGCGGGTCCCCGGCTTCCACCTGCGAGCGGCACGCCCTCTCGTGGATGCCTGCACTGCTCCTAGCTTCTGTTTTTCAAAACCATTCATTAGAAAACAACACTGACTGCAGCACTCAGCCTCAGTAGAGCTGCAATTTCATACACGAAAACTCTGTTCTTTGCATTTGAATTAACGCCGCAAACCTAGGAATCTATGCTGAAAAGAGGATTTCCAGATATGTGATATGTTGGCGGGTAATGATGATAAAACGAATGGAGCAGTAGTTCGCTAAGAAACGGTTGTCCGCTGAATAACGTGGTCAGGGCATACCTCATCACTATGAGATGTGGCTCAATCACAATCCCATTCATGACCACTCACACTCACGTCCACTCACACACACAACCATTTACACTCACAACCATTTACTGACGCTCATGTCCACTCGCTCACTTTCCAGTTTACTCACTGTTTGCTTGTTTTCGGAAAACGGAAGGAATGAAATATTTACTGCCACGGCCGACTACGCTCGTGGCTCCCCTTGCAGAGCCTGGTTGGCGCATATGCTTTGGTGAGCAGTCCACGGCTCTGTCCGGTTATTTCGCCAATTTTCGCAGTTTCAATGATTGAAAGAAATTGTCATATATCACGCATATTCATGTCCCGGACCAATCCTACGCACGTGTGCTCCCGTGCTTGCTGCTAAGAGGATGAGTGCGTGTTTAGTGTCAGCTAAGATGCTTAGACACGTTTTTGAACGGTGCCCATAGGCGTGCGCAGGGTTCTTCATTAGGGGGAGCAAAGTTTCAGCGCAGCGGCCCCTACTTCCCAACCTCCTCTCACCTGGGGCTTTTGGATCAAAAATGAGCGCTAAGATGAGGAATGATGGAATTTCAAGCTATACAAAATATTATTGAGCAGTAGTTCATATTTTCATGTTTTTCATACGCAGAGGAAATCAGTCCCTCAGCCGCTGAGGCATCAATATAACAATGGACTTCCGAAGGAAGTCTCATTATATCATAGCCAAAGAAAATATGACTCATCTTTTTTTGATAACTGCAAGAGAGAACCTGAAAAGATGGCCTCAAATTGAAATGGCAAGTAAACATTCCTGGAACGCAATTTCACGGGACCTCGGCCGCCATTATCGTAAAAAAACTGCATGCCCAGAATACTGCACAATAAGCAACTAAAGAATAGGTCTAACAGAATAAAGGCATTAGACAGACTTGGCGCCCCATTAGGTTTTATGGGCAGGGGGGGGGGGCTGAACTGAACCCCGTTCCCCCCTTTTCCGCTGCGCGCGCCAATGACAGCGCCTAAGTAAAAATAATCAGTTTTGGTCTTGGACAAGGTCTAAGCACCAATATTTTGTGTCCCTGTATAATGACATCCGTAGTACCCCTGTCATAAAATTTTACACTCCATTGTTTTTTGCATTGCTGACAGAGAAAACAATAATTGCACTTGCAGCATTTCCTAAGCATTTGCACAATAGTTGTCACTTTAATATGTAAAAAACAACCACCCCAGCTACCTACAGTCAGCTGACTGTTAGTGCAAAAGACATGCTTATCTATTCAATGTGTGTGTGTGTGTGTGTGTGTGTGTGTGTGTGTGTGTGTGTGTGTGTGTGTGTGTGTGTGTGTGTGTGTGTGTGTGTGTGTGTGTGTGTGTGTGTGTGTGTGTGTGTGTGTGTGTGTGTGTGTGTGTGTGTGTGTGTGTGTGTGTGTGTGTGTGTGTGTGTGTGTGTGTGTGTGTGTGTGTGTGTGTGTGTGTGTGTGTGTGTGTGTGTGTGTGTGTGTGTGTGTGTGTGTGTGTGTGTGTGTGTGTGTGTGTGTGTGTGTGTGTGTGTGTGTGTGTGTGTGTGTGTGTGTGTGTGTGTGTGTGTGTGTGTGTGTGTGTGTGTGTGTGTGTGTGTGTGTGTGTGTGTGTGTGTGTGTGTGTGTGTGTGTGTGTGTGTGTGTGTGTGTGTGTGTGTGTGTGTGTGTGTGTGTGTGTGTGTGTGTGTGTGTGTGTGTGTGTGTGTGTGTGTGTGTGTGTGTGTGTGTGTGTGTGTGTGTGTGTGTGTGTGTGTGTGTGTGTGTGTGTGTGTGTGTGTGTGTGTGTGTGTGTGTGTGTGTGTGTGTGTGTGTGTGTGTGTGTGTGTGTGTGTGTGTGTGTGTGTGTGTGTGTGTGTGTGTGTGTGTGTGTGTGTGTGTGTGTGTGTGTGTGTGTGTGTGTGTGTGTGTGTGTGTGTGTGTGTGTGTGTGTGTGTGTGTGTGTGTGTGTGTGTGTGTGTGTGTGTGTGTGTGTGTGTGTGTGTGTGTGTGTGTGTGTGTGTGTGTGTGTGTGTGTGTGTGTGTGTGTGTGTGTGTGTGTGTGTGTGTGTGTGTGTGTGTGTGTGTGTGTGTGTGTGTGTGTGTGTGTGTGTGTGTGTGTGTGTGTGTGTGTGTGTGTGTGTGTGTGTGTGTGTGTGTGTGTGTGTGTGTGTGTGTGTGTGTGTGTGTGTGTGTGTGTGTGTGTCAGCTGACTGTTAATGCAAAAGACATGCTTATCTATTCAATATGTGCGCGTGCGTGCGTGTGTGCGCGTGTGTGCGTGCGTGTGTGTGTGTGACAGGTAAAATTTGTAACAGGTAAAATCAGTTGTACTTAAAGCAATTCTGCATTTTACAGAACAGTGACAATGGAACAATAGTGACTTATTTTTGTTGTTTTTCAGAGTATTATTAAGGCCAAAAGAGAAATAGCACTGTGTGGCTGCTAAGGTGCTTAGTCATGCATCACTTGGCTATAGGGCAAGGCTTTGTTCTCCACAATGACAGCGGGCCATCAGGTAGTCCTTTAGCATTCCTTCATGAGCTCATATTGCCATTGCACTAGTCAGACTACAGCGTTAAAAACAAGTATGGGAAGTTCTGCTGAAGGCCATGTCATTGTTGCCATGTACAAAATAAGCAGGCATATACTCTGTGCAACTCCAAAGCGTTCTCAAATGTCACTGTGAATGCAAAATAAAGTGGGTGCATTTGTATTGTATAAAAGTCTACACATGTATTTCTTTTACTATAAACATAATGAGATGTGGGAGCCAGTAAAGTGGATTACAGGTAGAGGAAATGCAAGAACCAATTTGGAGGGTTTACATTGCAATGGCTCCAGGCTTAGGCTGGGAAAGAATATTTTATAGAGTCAGGGAAACAGGATACAATGACAATATAATCTGATTATCTCGAGAAAACACCAACACCTCAAGCAGAATCTGTAAAATTGGATTTCCAGTATGAGATCTATGATGTTGCACAATACAAGGAAATAAAAATTGAGCCATTTAAGTATGTGACAGGCATATATGCGTATGTTCTCTGATACACCATTGAAGCAATGTTTAAAAATTATTTTCACTCATTAGTAAAATGTAGACTGTTTGAATGTAAAGGGGACCAGTTCCCAATCTAGCTAGCAAAAGTGAGCTTTGCCTACTGTTAACTTATGTTTATACCACTCAACATGTGTTGAATTTTAGAGTGTGCTATTAGTTGTTGACTATCAACATCTTCAGGAAAATATACCTATTTCACTGACAGCCTGGTTTTCAAAGAAAAATTGATTGAGGCATGGATAGGCATCAGAAATTTGTTAAAGACAAGATTGAAGTTAGGCCGAAGAATGCCGAAAAAACCAGAAAACCAGTGATGGCTTTTGTCGTTACTTGTGTCGCTTCGCTGCAACTTGAAGTTGATGGCTTTTATGTTAAAGATGAACGTATGGCCCTGTTAACACTATCCTGAATATATAAAAGTCACATGCATAAACATGCTTTCGTAGCATTCTCACTGAGCCATGTTCTGATGAGCCAAGTTTGGAAGGCGGTGCGTCGCTTAGCTGAAGAGACGATAAGAGAGAAAAACCAAGAAAAATCTGACACAAATGGCACAGTAATGCATGCTTAGCTTTTCAGTGCACAGGTTCAGTTGGCTCGACCTAGCTTGTGCACAGTGTGCAAGTTAGCGTAAATGCAACTGTATACCGTCCGACAAAACTATTGTGTAAATCTTCCCTGTATTATTTGAAATGGATTGTGAGGAAAGTTCTTACGCCTAAGGGAGCTTTGTATTGGTTTGCTGAGCTCAGCAAGTGACTACGAACTTCATTAGACTAATTTATTTTAACATTTATTATACCTGCACAGTACTAAATGACAATACTTGAGTGGTCGGCTTTGACATGATGTGCCAGGTAGAAATTTAATGAGTTTTTAATTTACTAATAAGAAGTAATCATCTATTAGCATCAAAGCACAGCCATACGGCTACAAAGGGAAGTTTTGTGGCCTTATGGCTACACTTGGGTGGACGTTAATGAGTATTTACTCCCTTATTACAAATATTCTCTGGCTTGGGGGAATCGCTTTAATGACTGGATGAACATCATTTACTGGGTGGATTTCTGCAGTGACTAGCTGAAAGGACAAGAGGTTATTAGTAAGCCATGTGAGGTGGAAGGCCATTCCAGCCTTTAGTGGCAAAAACAAAAATCAACCTTGAAATGCAGTGGCATGAGCTAACTGAGGCACAACACTACTAGTGCGGCTAGTGCAGACGGAAACATGAGTCAGAATAGATGAGTTGGTTATGCGTCAGTAAAGAGTTTTAAAAAACAACAGTTTCTTCACGACATGAAGAAATTTGAAGATTCACCTTTGGCGCTGTGAAACTGGAGCTTCAACAATAGTCTGAGAAAATAAATCAAGGGCTCAGGTCTGAACTCATTCTAGGATTTTAGTTTAGTTCGGTTTGTGCCATGTGCCATTAGAACGCCCAAGGTGATGCCACACAATGGATCTGAACGCACGTGACTTGAAAGGCGGCGATGCTAAGTACATGTTATGGTGCAAATATCCTAGGTTGTAGGTGGGCGTATAAGCATTAGGAGGTGAGACCATGCTACATTGCGAGCCATGTGAATGGCTGTGTTTCAACCAGTATGCAGTGAATATACCTTTCCCGCTAAGGCCTTATAAGTAGACAAAATGTAGTTTTGCTAACAATAAAAAAATAGTACATTTTAGTAACATTCGCAAACAGGCCACTCAAGAGCATGCAAAATGTTGTTTTGGAGAACTAAAACATGGGTATTTATTGCAAGATGGCAGACCCCTTAATATAGCCATCAGTGAAGGCATGTAACAAAACACTGAAGGGAAAGCCATGATGTAGGCAGTAAAAAGCTGAGGCTCAAGGGCAATGCCTTGGGGGACATCAAAGATTGCAGGAAAAAGCAGGATGCTTAAGAATTGGCAAGAGAAATCTGCCGACGGCTGGCTTGGATCCAGTTTAGAGCTTTTGGATACAAGATAAAGCACGACAAAAAGCCATACATAAATAAGCAAATCACATGCTTTTTCAAAGCCAAGAAAAAAACATCAAGGGGGATATTGCAGTTAAGGTGCATGTCGTGAATACAAGAGCAAGTTGGCTATTGCAGGAATGTTTTCTAAAAGCTTACCAATTTAGATGAAACAACTTAATGGGCCAAAACAATCAAGCAGGGCAAGAGTACAAAATGTGTTTGGTGATTTGCAGCACATGGCAATGGCATAAATAGGGCCATAGCTGCTGGGTAATGATGGTAAGAAACATAGAGGGGCCAAGCTATGACGAGGAAGGAAGCTATCTGCACAGTATGCACTAGATATGCATACACCATGCTTCCTGTCTTGTTGATGCTTGCTGCAAATTTCACAAAACTTGATACGAGCGTACTGTCGGGTTAACCGGCGGTAAGTTAGCTTGCTGAAACTGCGCTAAGGTACGAAGACAACAGAGCAAGAACTGCTACTATATGCAGTGGTGTTGTTTTTCGTTGTCTTTGTTCCTAACATAATTTTACCAGCTCCACAGGGCTCGTTTTGCAGTCTGCTGTTAGAAGTGGTGTCATGTAAAGCCAATCGCTATTGTTCAACCAACAAACTGCTGTGCCATACAACACACCTTTCAAATCATCTTCATAATTTGCAAGATAAATGTACTTCTTTAGTCCTGCATTCAAAATAACACAGATTAATTGCTTGTGTCATCATCAAAACTAAAAAATTAACCATACTTTCACATATACAGCCATTCCTCACTAGTGCAGTCCACGTTAATATGGATTGAAACTATTGACAATGATTCTGGAGAAAAACTTTTTTCAATGCACTTACGCTTTGCTAGCATAGAAACTTGCTGATCAGAGTGGACAGAGTGAAAATGCGTACGGCCCATTGTCGCATGTGTTCTTCTCCCATTATTGTCTAGAGGGAAAAGACTTAAAACTTTGCATTTGAGCAGATAAATCTAAGGCTACCTGAATCATATACCTTTCTTGCACACCGGAATTGCCATCACAATGCTTGCCCCACTGTCTGCACAGAATGATATGCTAACCTGTAGACTACCAGGCACAGTGACTTCTCATCAGCTCACACAATTTCTGGTTGCCAAAGCACTTCTCTTTCTAGTGTAAAAATCACTGTCGAGGCTCGGCGACTCACATCCTGGATTGGATTGCTCATTGCACAAAATGAAATAACCTGCTTAAAATAAAAACAACATAACCACTTGCTTATATTATAACCTCACAAATGCCTACCCGCAGCCCGCAATGCTAGGTTAGCACTTTTTATACAGAGTACACCGCAGAAGAAAAGAAAAATGCAACACTCCTGATTCAGGCATGCACAGCTTGCAAGAACAGAACTAGGTGCTGCTGCAAAGCGGGTAATCTGCTAATGCAAGCAGCAACAGCCATTTCATTCAATCCGAGGAGTAAAGGAATGGGTTCAAATTAAATGCGGTCTTTGCCTTAACAGGTCAGTGATTCCATTGAAACTACATGACTCTCAGAAACAGGGCAATGTCGGTATCGCAGAACAAAAGCCACCATGCAACAATGCTTAGCACATTTCAAAGAACTGAAATAAGCCTTGTTATTATAGCTTTGAGTGTGTGCAGGAATGGTACTGTCGTGACCACGCAAATGTGAATGGATAAGTGGGCCATGAAACCTAGCCGATCACTGATGAAGGTGAGGAATGATGAATGCAGGAAGCCGCTTCAAAACTATCGTACGTCGAGCCTAAGGCCGGTCAGCAGAGAACGTGGCCCACGTGGCGGCGAGACGTGCTCTTGCGAGGGAAACAGCGGGAGAGTTCGGAGGCAGTAGAGAATTTTATACCCGTGCTACACGGGCGCTTCGAATGCCTTCCAACCGAATGTAATTCGGCTCGAATGCGAACTTACGCCGCAATACGAAATTTTTCGACGGCATTCGGTTCAGGTGCCATTCGAGTCGACGGAGCTCCGCGGAGACATTCCAGATTTTGGAATTCCTTCGAAACGCGAACAAAGCCCGAACCAACCAATAGGCGTTGCCGCCTCTATCGCTTCGCCTCGCCCGCAGCCGCGCGACTGCTTTCGGCTCTGTGGCTCCTCATCTCGATACCCACTGCTCGCTTTTTCCTGCTCTTGCTTACCAAATAGCTAGTGTTCTGTCTATTAAGTGCTTGAAGGTAATAGTACACCAATGAACATTTACCGCATGAGCACGAAATTTCTCCAGCAGTGCGCCGTTGAGGACGGCTGCACTCATAGTGTTGTTTACATGGCTGCGTACGAACGGCGAGCGCTCGTTTTCATGACATAAAACGCTTTCCGAGCTTTAGTTCTATTAAATAAGCTCATCTCTTATGTACTGGTTGTACCCGTGCTTGTTAACGCAGTGCGACAATCTGTGGGAGGAAGCGACGATATGATCCTGAGAAACACTTGACAGCCGGGCTGCTGACATCGCGTACGGCCGGCGCTTGTCGCTAATTGTCCCGACTTCCTCCGACGCGATCAGCAGCTTATTTTAAACTGCTTTATTCAGAAGTATGATTGGTGACCGTTCGCGGTAATTGAAAAGGCATAACTTGTCCAAAAAATAGCAGTGCTCGGCGGTCTGGGTCACACCGGTGCTTCCCGTTCATCGTATGCGCGCCCTGCGATGTGAGCAATAGTTGACTTCTGGCCACTGCGGTCAAAACTACACTCGTTGAATATTTGCATTCGCTAAAACTTGTAAATTCGCTCGGAACAACCGCCGAACCCACAGACATAATCCTGCGGACTCAGTAGGCCTAGACGTCGCGGAAGGGAAGGGAGTCGCCGTCGATTAAGAGTAATTTGGCAAGCGCTTATCGCTGGTGAGTGTTCAAGTGTGCACATGTGAAATATACCCGTTGATTTTGCTTATTAAGAATATGGATAAGGTAGAAGGGCGAATATGTTCATACCGTCGCCTCATGAGCGTGTTTTCGCTCAGTCGCCGACCTGCCGAGGACATGAAGGCTCACCGTCCGCCGGTCGGATTCGTCGGTGTCGTTGGCCTCAAAAACTTGTCTCACTACCATCATATATGCTGCTGTTGACCGTGACAGCGTCGTTGTCGCACTACAGTGACCACCGCCGTCTCGTGAAACTCGTGAACGCTCCAGCACTGACGTTCTTGCGTGGGTGCGATACGCGAAGATTCACGTCCGACTTTGGTGGAGACTGCAGCTCGGCCGCGGCGTCAATGACAGCAGCGACGGCAAGACGAACTATTTTCTGATATGGAGAACGCGCAGCTGAAGACCAGCTGTGCGATGGTATCACCAAGGTGGCGACACCTTGCATCCGATGTTGATTTGCCGCCATATCCGATGGGAAGAAGGAACATTGCCGGATGACGGGCGTCTCTGCCCCAGGGCTGAACCTTAACCTAATGATGCGCATTATGTTTGAGGAGTATTTAAACCTCGTAGAAGGGTGGAGGAGGAACTTTTGACTCGAGTGATGATGTGAACAAATAAATTTCAACCTATAAACCGATGCTTCCCTGGGAAGCTCTTTCCATGTGTCGACAGAAAGAAAGAGCGTATGATGAAATATAACTAGTGCCGATTATTGGGCGCGGCAAAACAGAACCACGCCTAGCACACATGCAGCAGAAGCTCGTATGATGATTTTGATTTGCAGGGCAGCCTCCAGCAACCCAAATTGCCAGTCGCGTGTTTCCGCGTACATCGATGCTGACGGCAGTCTTTTCATGACCTTAAATAAGAGCGGTTTTTTGAACTCCGGGGAGATTGAGGGGGAGCTTAATCTTCAGCCCCTTCCTGCTCTTCGAGCACAGTTCATTCGCTTCTATAGCTTTTCTTTCTTTAGTTTTCTTTTTGAAGAGCGAAAAGACGACACTCAGAGGCGTTATTTTTCGATTCCTTTCCCGAGTGTAGAAGAATTAAGTAAGAACTCTACGTCCAGCCAATCAAAATGGGTGTGGTCAATTTGGCTCCCACCTCATATCCACTGCAGAAAATCGCCGCCACGTTTCGTCACCGTCGCCACCAAAAAAAATCATTTATTAGGCAGTTTAAAGCCTTAAATATTAACACTTCGGCTATCTCCTTGGCGTCATGGCTTTACCGCGTCTGCTGTTATGCATAATAAAGAATAAAAAATATATATGCCTGATTTCCAATCACAATTAAGGGTGGAAACTTGGGCGAGTCGGTAACGATGATCCATGGTACATGGGGAGCGCAAAGACGGCACAAGGGACAAAGAAAGACGGACAACACAGGCGCTGCGTAGCGCCTGTGTTGTCCGTCTTTCATTGTCCCCTGTGCCGTTTTTGCGCTCCCCATATACCATGGATGATTTCCAATGATGGGCTCCTTCAAGTATACGATAATATCAAGAACCACTTATGTTACAGAAAACAGAGGTTGCTTTTCGCGCTGTTTCAGGGCTTGAGCCGAGCTTGTGAAGTTCAAGAGCCGTGTCAAATGCGTCACGTTCTTGACGCGGGCCCTGTTCAATAAAAAAAATTATGGCCAGAGCAGAGCTCCACAATGCCCACAACAGGGCTCAGAAAAAATTGCAGGGGACACTTAAGCTCTGCCAGTAATATGACGTGATAGTATAATGACCTAATTCAATGTATGCAGAATTTGTCTTTTTCTTCAATATATTCATAGAACTCCGGGCCCAGTGGTGCAGTGGTTAAGCGATGTGCCACAGTCATGCGATGGCAGGCGCTGCCACAGTGCTCCTTTGTGTGATCTCAGTTGCGCTTCCCTAGTGACCAATAATTTGAACTCCCGCGTGCCACGATGTGCAGTTGCTCACAATGCGGTGAGCAGGTTGTGATGACAACTAGAGATCACGTGGATCTATGTGGCCCACCTGCATCCTAGGATTCTTTCCTGGGGATTCGTGGGCTTTTTGCTGCTCACGGTCAGTCACGACGCCGAATTTTCTGCGAGACGAGTTCCTTAACGCCCTCGCGTTAAAAACCTAAGCGTCCACCGCAGCACTCGAGATCCCACCTTATGCTAGTTATTGCAGATCATTTGCCCGTCATTGTTTTAGCAGCACGTTTTGAAACTCTTCGTATATGAGCTCAAGCCATGTCCAAGGACTGAAAAAAGACATATGCGTTTCTAGCAGCGGCAAAGCGAATTTCGACCAAAGGATCTGAAAATTCGTAGCGAAAAATTGCACCCGCGAAGGGCGTGCGCCCACGCGAACTGTGAACTAGTAAGGCGAACACGAACGAAAGATTCACGTTCCTGCGCCAGCGGAATGCCCTGCTGCGGTCGTCCAAGAACACCGGCATCGTGCCTTATACGGCCTCGAGGCGCCCTCGGCAATGAATATTTGCTTCCCTAAGCTATCAACAACATGAATAGCGGATACCATCATCGCGAAACACACGCGACAAACATCGCCGTCGCGTCCACACGCCACTCATGTCCACTCACGACCACTCGCACCAATTCACGTCAGCTCACATCCATTCTTCACTCATGTTCATTCACCACTTATCACTACTCACACTCACATCCACTCACTCAGACTCATCTCCACTCACACTCATATCCCCTCACTAGCACTCACACGCACATGCACTCACACTCCCAACCAGTCACTGACACTCAAACTCACAGGCGTGAGAGTGAGTGAGGCGATGTGAGTGCACTGATCAGTGAGAGAAACAGGAAGGTTGGCTGCAGTGGACAGTTCTCGTTATGCATGCATGCTATGCCAAGTGAAAGTAAATTCTGGAATCAAGGACTGCCCTCTCCACTCGGCACATTGCCTGCCTTGTTTTGAGTCGGCTCGGTCTCTGCGGACTGAGAATAGCCAGGTACGAATGGGACGCCAAGGCAGCGTTTCACTCTCAGCATGCACGGGCTTCGCACTCACCTCGGTGTCCTGGATGTGTGTCAACGGTCCGTGTACGGGGCAGTCGCCGGGGTGGTCGCTCCCGCAGTCGTCGCAAACTGCGAGCATAGTGTCGAGGACGGGGTTTCGCAGAAGGCGTAACGAGAAGGCGGGCATTTTTTATGTATTGCTCACTGGATTAAGTCAGTAAGAAGCACAGAAATAGCGAGTAGTTTACATACACATGAAATATGTGTGTCTATAGGTGCCTAAGCCTCATTCGGTCATCATTTAAAAGGCAGTCTTCAACTAGCTCTTTCAATGCGTGAGACATGGACAGCATAAACTAGTTTTCCAAATGCTGCTCCGGAGCGTAAGACGACCAGTAAACTTATTTACGACGTGCGCAAGTTTGCTAAAGAAGGTAGAGACAGGTCTTTGTGGACAACTCACACAGGTATTGTTCGTCGGAGTTCCCTTCGCAGTCCGAGGACATGCCTCTCTTTCGTTTTCTTCTCGGGTACCGGGACTCGCCGGTATGCTCCCTGGTGGAAACTGCAATTAATCGCAGGAGAGTTTCTGTAAGAATGGTTTTGGAATAAAATCTTACGAGCAAGTGTAATCGCAAGCAGCGATTGTGTGCTAAGAAGAATAGGGGAGGCTAGAGCCTAATCAAGTGTCGATCATTGGGGATAAAATTAGAGGGAAAATAAAATTAACAGCCCCGGACACGGTAAAAAAGTCAGTTCTGACACAAAGAAGTGCTGTTTCAAAGGTTAAACTCGTCTTATTGCCTAAAAAAATGGTTGCCGGCCTAATAAGCGAAGAATTGATAGTATAATTGGTTTATTACTCAGTGTCCCATGATGGATCACGTTAGTGCAATATACTGGGGGAGACTGGCTGAAACCTCTCTTTATCAGAATCAAAATTATTCTTTGTACATTGTCGTGTCATGCGCTATACTCAGCGCGAGTTTCACTGTGCAAATGCATGTTCTGTGGGTTTCTGCGGTTGAGCGTTACATTTGCGAAAGCCATCTCTGCTAGAACCAATGTTGCGCAACCTCGCCCTCTCCTCCCAGCTGCTATTTTTCTTTCTCTCACTCGTGGTTGTTTAGAGAGCCGAGTTTGCTGGGCCCTGCAAGATCCCTTCCCCTCCAACCTCTCATCTCACCTCAGCCGCTTTCCGACACCAGAGGGCATGCGCTTATGCTCTTTCAGCAGGGTTACTACTGCGTGCCCCATTAAAAAGCGGCGCATGAAGACCTCTCGCTGTGAGAATTATTGCGAAAAACTCATCATCTAGAAGGACTGTGGTGGCATATAACTCAATAACCCAGCGGTGAATGCATGTCAACAGACGCCCTCCAGCAAAGCCGTCGACAGGAGTGAGATAATGTCACTAATAACTTTCTTGCGCCAGTCAGCTACCATCGATGTCACACTATTAGGCAAGGGGATAAGCCGCGACGTCATGACTTTCATTCGACGCCGTTGGCTTAAAGGCCTTCTCTGAGATGCACTTTCTGCTGCATTAATATATATAGCGGAACCCACGCGCCCCATGGCTCCATGCAGCAGGCTGCGCGTGCCGAGCACGCATAATCCGGTGTCTTTCAGGAGCGAACGGGTGCATCCGAGTGCAACAAAATGGCGCATGTCATACAAGTGCTTCGCCAGCAGCACGGTGAGCAAGTGTGGGGTCTGGCCATCGGCGTTCGGAGGAAGCGGCGTCCTTCCCAGCCAGTCGCGTAGTGCGGAAGCTCGACTGCCGTTGCGCAATACGTAGGAGCGGATTCTCTCATCTGAGCGTGGATTTGAAAACTCAGCCTTCCGTTGCGGAGCTCACAAACTACTGAGTTGTTCCGCTTGTGTAAGTGCTGCCCCGTTTCTTGGACCGCGGTACAAACACATTGTTTTTTTTTTGTTTATTACTGAGTTGTTCCAAGGTATAAGGAATTTTTTTCTTAACATTTTTACAAATATATAAAATTTGGCCGTGTGCAAATTTGAAAAGGTTATTTCCTTCTACCTAGTATTGAGAGTAAAACAATATTGATAAATGGCTTATATTAAAAGTTTTAAAGGAGGTCGGGTAACCTCATCAGCCGTCCTTGGCTTTGCAAGTACTGGAGGCTCCAAACCAATCAATACAAAACCTCAGCGCTTTTCTTGGGATTGATGAAGTGGCTGAGGTGCATTGGCGGAGCACTGGGTCATGTTTTACATCGTTTAAGAACACGAACTTTTGTTAAAAATATAAAAACGCAGGACATGTCAACAATTGCATTTTCACCTAAGAGCAGTGCTGGATGAAAAGGGATACAGTGGCTATAGAATCTAGAAAAGAAATTTTTCCTTTGCTTTTTCATTTGCGAGCATGAAAATAAAATGTGATTAACTGTAAATTCATCTCCCCATGTACAAACTGGTTTGTCTTTTTTTTTTTGTAAGCAGAAAGTTATGTGTAGCGTGTTTGAGGCCTTTACGGAGTAGGCGCATAAGGACTTCCTTGGAACGTTTTTGGTGCACAGATGACTTCCATTGGCCTAAAACTGGTATTATTAGGCGTAGTTTGTAATTTATTTCGTTGTTAGAAGTAGACCGTCATTGTTTCCTTGCATTCCAATGTAGAAAATTTATGCAATATTTAAGGGGGATATTTACACTTTTAATTTGCTTGCCACAAGCTTGAGCAGCGCACAAATCTGCTCTTTCGTTGCCTTTTATTCCAACGTGACTAGCTACCCGGAGAGTATAATGTTTTGTCCTTTTGCTATGGCTGTTGTAAAGTTGTGTATAAGGTCACCAAGCAGCGGAGTTATTGCATATCCGGAATGAATGGCTGTAAGCACACTTAGCGAGCCTCAATAAAAAATAGTTGGAAAGGTTCTCCTTTACTATTTCTTCTATGGCAACAAAGATGTCGTAGCATTCGGCAGTGAAGATGGGTGCACACTGTGGAAGTCTTACTTTTTTATTCCAATTAGCTTCTACCCTTGCGCCTCCAACATGCGCCTCTGTTATTGACCGATCTGTATGATATGCTGAGAAACTACTTTATTTTTCCTCGAGTGTAAGAAATTCTTGCGCTTTAGCTTCTTCCGGAATTTGTTCTTTTTTTGAAACTGTGTGAGAATGAAATCACAGATTTCAGAGAAATTATACCATGGTGGCAGTGGCAACATGTCTAATACGCCGAGGTTCTGTCACATCTCTTTGAATCGCAAGAGCAGTAGCCTGGTAGCTTGCGGTTTATTGCTATAGAGTATTCTAGATAAGCACTTTGTAGCGATGGGATAACAAATAAGTTTTTATAGTTAACGGATTTTTAAAATGTAAAAGCTTGTGAGCATGGCTCTTCTGTCTTTAAGCGATGGTTCATTAGTCTCTACATACAGACTATTTATGGGTGACGTTCTCTATCTCCAAGTGGAAAGACGCAAGCCGAAATTATGTACTGGATCCAGTCGCTTAAGGTACGAAGGTCTTGCTGATCCATAAAATATGCAACCATAATCTAAAGTAGAGCGTACTGCAGGGCGATACATTTGTAACAGAGATGTCCTATCGGAGTCCCAGTGATTCTGTGAGAGTATTTTCAGTCTATTCAAGGATTTAGAAGCTTTATTTTTGAGGGTGTTAATTTGTGGCAGGAATGTGAGTTTTTTTATCAAAAGTTATTCCCAAAAATGCGTGCTCGACTTTTACTGGTATTGTGACTTGATTCAGATAAAGGATGGGACAGTCCTCTTTTCAGCGAGAACAGAACAGCTAGTGACTTCTGCGTGGAAAACTTGAAACCATTTTTATCTGCCCATGTCGTCAGTTTGTTTACTGTCAGTTGTATTTATCTCTCGTATGTTGCTATGTTTGAGGACGAGCAGACTATTTGGAGACCACCGACGTAGAGTGAATGCATGATGGACTCTCGGAATATTTTAGCTACGTTATTCATTTTTATAATAAATAGGGCGTGCTTAATACACACCACTGAGGTGCTCAATTTTCCTGAATCAATGTTCTTGAGAGCGTTGAGCCTAGGCGTACGTGGAAAGAACGGTTTGAAAGGAAGTCATTGAGGCAGTTTAACATCCTACCACAGATACCTAGGTCGCCTAAGTCGCGGATGATCACAAGCCTCCAATTTGTGTCATATGCTTTCTCCATGTCGAAGACGGCGAGACAGCCCTGTTTGTGTATAAATGCTTCTCTGTGTTTTCGAGACGAACAAGATCATCTGTTGTTGAGCATGCCTTTATAAAACCGCATTGATGGACGTTAAGAAGTTCGCGGGATGCAAGGACAAATGTTAGTCTAATATTTAGGACACTTTCGAAAGATTTTGCGAGACAACTTGTAAGTGCTATTGGTCTATAGCTATCAGGGGAAGTTGTTGGTTTACCAAGTTTCAGGAATGGCACTATGTGGCTCTTTTCAACTCCTGAGGTATTTTCCTGCAATGAATATTTTGTAAAAGAAAGTCAGAAGTGCTTCTACGACAGGCTGGGAAAGGTGGGCAAGCATTTGGTAGTGTATCTGGTCGAGTCCTGGAGCAGTTTTTTTGCCGGCAGACAGTACTCTATTGATTTCTTGGAGAGTAATTAAATTTTTCTATTCTTGGTTTGCGCCTCCACTTGTTAGAAGTCTGTTTTTCAGCTACATTTTTGTATTTCAGGAATGACTGCGCATAGTGAGACGATATGGAAACTGCAGGGAAGTGTTACGCCAAAATACCTGCCTGTTCTTTTATGCCTGTTTGTGTGCCAGGTGCTGTAAAGAATAGAATTGTGAAAGGTGAAAAGGTGCCGTTTAATTTTCGAACCTGTTCCACATTTTTTTTTATTTCGTTTGATTGTTTACAGAAGCAAAATAAATTTTCCATAAAGTTTTCTTTGAACTGCAACAGACATACCTAGCTTTACCTCTTGCTTTTTTTTAATTGTATGAGGTTCTCTTGCGTTGGGTGCCTTTCAACTTTACTCAAAGCTCTGTTTTGTAGTTTTTTGGCTTCCTGGCAGTCTTTTGTCCACCACACTTTGTGGTTTTGTCGCACCGCTCCTGACTACTGAGGAATAGCTAAATGTGCGGCAGTTAATATGCAATTCGTGAACATTTCATTTATTTGATCAATGCTCAGATTTTCTAAATCAATTTTTGCCAATGTGGCTTTTTTCCAGAAAAGCTCCTAGTCTGCCAAATAAAGTTTCCAGCGATGCGGCCTTGTTGCGATGATTTCCGTTGGGGATATTAAACTGAGAAAAGAAGGCAGATGATCGCTGCCATATGTCAGTGACATCTTTGTGCTAAAAACACAAAGGGAGCAAAAAGATAAATCTAGGCAGGTCGTTTTCCCACTGCTTGCAGAACACTAGGTGTGTCTTCCCGTGTTGAGCAGGCATACATTTTTGCAGAGAATACAATCTTCGAGAATTCTGCCTCTGACGTCCGTATGTTCACTTCCCCAAAAGGAGGAGTGAGCATTAAAATCGCCAACTAAAAGATACGGTTCCGGTAGTTGTATTAAAAGCGTTTCTAAATCGTGAAGTATGACGGTTATGTGAGGCTCAATGTATATGGAGCATATTTTTATGGTTTTAAAATCGAGGACGGGCACAGCAACTGCCTGATATGAGGTTTATAGGTCAATTTTCCGCGTAGCAACACTCCCTTGAAACACAAAAGCAGCTCCTCCAGAGAGCCTGCTTGAGTTATGACGGTCACAGCAAAAGACTTGATAATTTTAAGAATGTTTCTTTTTTTTGGTCCTAGGTTAGTCTCCTAGAGACACCTTGCTACTAGAGACAGTGAATGTAAAATATCTGTTACGTGTGTGCAGTTGTGTAGAAGGCCACGACAGTTCCAGTGAATTAAAAATGCCATGATTATAGGCTACATAGGGATATATCTTAAAACCTAGGTTGGTGGTTCTTTTGGACCAGTTATTGGTCCTCGATAGAGCTTTGCCGCCGCTGTAGGGGAGGCGAGGGAGGAGTTGTGTCCATCGTATCCCCTGGTACGCTCTACAAACGTGCTGAACGCACGGTTGTCTTCGTTTTGAGCCTCTCTGTATGGGGAGGGGCCTTGGGGCTGGCTGACCTGGAGGTCCTCGCGGCCTGTTTTGTGGATCGTGGTGCAGAACTAGCTGCGGCCACCAGGCGCACGGACGGCCCTGCTGCAGGCTCAGTGTGTGTGAGCTGCGCAGGTGCCGAAAGCCGCTTTGATGCTGTGCCCTGTTGCACCACAGCAGAGTAGGTTGAGTTATGTCCCAACGAGAGCCGTTACCGCGTTTCTATGAATGATACCTTTATTTTTACTCTTAGTGTTACTATTTCCTTTTCTTTTTTCCAGGCTGGACATGACTGTGAGTAAGCCGGATGACTGCCCTCACAGTTTGCGCAAGATGGGGTTCAACATTACAGTTTTCAGCGGAATGGTCGTGGGAAGCACATTTGACGCAGGCCTGTTTGCCCTGGCAGATCTGCGAACCGTGGCCGTACCTCGGGAATTTGTAGCATCGGCGTGGATTGGGTATCTATGGTCTGAGGTTTAGCTCTGTATAGCCTACTTCCGCTGAATCGAAAAGTTTACTAGATGCAAAGGTAAGGACAATGTGTTTCGTTGGTGTTTCCGTGTTTTCGCGTCTTATTTTGGTGCTTTAGACATTGGTAACATTCTGCTCTTTCAATCCTTCCAGTAGCTCAGTCTCGGTTAGGTATTTCAGGTCATTATCGGAAATTACTCCACGAACAGTGTTGAGTGATCTGTCTAGCTGTTTATTTGAGGAAGATTTCCGAATGTTGTAACATCTGAGAGTCTCTCGTATTGATGCTTGTACAGAAAATCCAGATGCAGGTCTCCGCTAGCTAACATTTTGATTTTGTAACCTTGCCCTATAGCGTTAGTTAGGGTTCTTGAAACATGGAAAAGTGACACAAGTCGAGCCTTTTCTTTTTCAGTGTATTCGCTATGTACTACATTGAAGCAGGGAAAATTTTTCTTGCTGCCAAAGAATTGGGCAGTAACTGCGGTGCGCCCTCTTTTTACACGAAGATCAGCGGAAAGTAAGAAATGGTTCATCAAAGATCTTTCTAGTTCGGTCGCAGTGCTAGCCGCCCACCATGGAGCCCAACTAGGGGGCAGGACAGGAACTTGCAAGCAAGTCTTGCCAACGCCAGCTATACACCTCAACTATAATCAGATCTGACGAAACCCAGGGTAGTTCTCCACACAAGGTTAAACCTAGCCACCTATGAAATATGTAAGAAAAAACCGGAAGAAAGGAGGACACAGGAGAGTTATGAGAAAGAAGATAAGAAAGTAAGAGATGGAGAGGAGGACAGGAAAAAGCGACTGTCGATTTCCTCCGGTCGGGTTAGGCCAGGGGTGCCGTCTAAAGGAAGTTGGGATCGAAGTGGTGTGTTGCCTCCGCCATCGGGCCTATAAGGTCGAAACGCCCGGCATCGACTCAACCACCAGCATCCCTTTTTCCCAGACACGGCGATGCCACGCACGGCTAGGCGCGGGTGCTCGGGTCCGTGATGATTCATTGTTCACCATCATCCCCCTGAAGGGATATCGCAGCGGATGCTCGGGAACCCGTGGAGTCGCCACTCACCAACGCCTGCAAGCTGCAAACGCCCCCCTGCGAGGAACTTCTAAGGACTAGGCTGGCACATGTCATGGGTGGAGTGTTCTGCTGGGCCCAGCAAGAGGTCGGGAGTATAGGCATTCTGCGTGTTGATGTCAGTGCCAGAACTGCCGGTCAGTCGGTCAGTCGTGAAGGTAGCCTCGACATAATACTTTCTCGTGACTCCCATACAACGTGCCGTGAGAATGTCTGACATGAAGTTGGTGAAGCTAATTTAGCACCGAACAGGTCTAAGCAGGTAACAATAGTGAAGAAACAGTCCTTAGCTTATAAAAGGCAAGGAGGTGGTGTTCTCCAGTCTGCATACACGTGCAAGCTAGCGACGCAATGCATACAATCGCAAAAGCGCGCTGCTTATTCAACACAAGCGTCTCACCACTCTCCAGCTTCTCATCTTTGAGTGTAAATCGTACTCAACAGCCAGCTAGCATTACACTCCTTGCAATAACACTGACCTGTTTCTTTTAAATCAAACTTCGAAAACCTATTTGATGCACTTTTTTGAGGGGGGGGGGGGAGGGGTCAACTGAAAGTGTCAACATATATACAAGAATATCAGACTGTAATGGTCTGATGAAGCCTGTAGATTGCCGGGGTCGTAGCAGTCAAAGACTGCAGGTCCGTACAGGGACACATTCCAATAAAACTTACTTTTATTCGTCCCTGTCATTTGCCAATAGCCCGTGAGAACCCTTAGTGTGCACCTCAAAGTGATTTAAAGCTCGACTTTACACTGCCTCGCCCGAGCGCACAACCAGGCGATAACACAATTCCATTTTGCCTCACTTGATACGTAAGGAATCCGAACACTTACAGGAGGGATAGCCGGACGCCCCTTGGCCGCTGTGATCTTCGTCCTCAGCGCAGCTGGCTTGCTTGACGACACGCTTCGGGAAACGCTTGCCGTCAGCTCCGATGGCGCCATTTCCTAAGGCGAATGAGTCGAGATATTAGGACTACAACGTATACTGCATACACACCCACCCCGAGACATGCGGAGCTGAAACTCCTTTTCTCTATGGTGACATAAGTCTAGCATTATTCATGTTGGTTAATTTGTTTCACGCATTCTGAGAAAGAGCCATAATGGCCATGTTGAATGCGTCATTCGATTGTTCGTCAGTAAATAGGACGCCTATGAAGACAAATCAAAGAAGATCAGCCTGAACGAAACCAAGCGCACAAAAGCCAAAGGAGGATAACGATATTCCAGCAGAAACAGTGGCAAGCAAAGCAAATTTCCAGAATCAGCAGGAACTGGCTGCAATGTGTTCCAGAGTGGTATTTTCAATTATTTTCGACACGTCAGAAAAGGAACTTCAAGCCCCTCTGAGCTGAAAAGTGGAAGACATAGCTGTCACCCCTCCCCCTCCCCTCTTTCCCTAGTGATGGGGCTGATTCCACAGCCAATGTATATAATAATACGACACATATGTGCAGGGTGCGTGCCGCAGGCCTTCAGGCATCTCATCGAGTTTCTGGACTCCACGTAGTTGACATTTGTGTTGTGAGGCGGCCTGCCCCAACCAAGCTCCCGAAACGCGACAACCAGCATGTATTCCCATCCCCCTCATCCCATCGACTTCCCTCACCCCTGGCTCTAAGCCGCGCAGAGCAGCCAGGAGGTATCATTCTATTGCTCACCACTGCTAGCAGCCCGAATAGGAGGTAGCTTTGTGTGCCCAAAGTACGGATTGGCAGCCGATGCGTCAGTCGATGGTCGTGTTTTTGCAGGATTTCCACGGAGACAACTTTTTTCCTTCCACTTAAGAACTCTGCGCTGTTATAGCTTTCTCTGGTTATAATTGAAGGACTCGAGTGATAATCGCGGCTGGTCGCTGTAACTGCTGCCGCGATGCGACGGTAATGCTCGCCAAATTATACCCCGTCGTAAGTGAAGCTGCAATTCAAGTGCCGCCATTTTATTTTTTCCTCTCTCCATTCTATATTTTCGCATCGATCCCTATTTGTTCTAAGCATTCGTTTTAACCGATCTGCAAAAAAAAAAATCTAACCTAAGGGAGCCGCCCTACCCGCGCCGTCGCTGCTTCGAGGAGGCGCCTCGAAACGATGGTGTCGTGCTCATGACGCAAATGTACAGACGTGAACAGGCTTGTATGTTAGCGCTCAGGCGGTCGTCTGCACAGCAAACGCAGTGAAATTTTACAGCAGGCCGGCGCTGTGTTTTGTAGCCTGATTCCACGCTTACGCCAAGCTGGACAGAAATAAAATCAAGGAACGAACAGCACTTGCTGCTCTGATTTGTTCCGCAGCACACCACTCCAGCGCTCTAAACAGGTCTTCTCACGAATTTTACATGTAAGAAGGTTGCTTGCTCAACAGAAGTGCTCGCCACACGTAATTCCTACCGGGATTCAGCTTCCTAAATTAAAATCCATGTAAACGATTGTCGAGAGCGAAACAATGGCGATCCGTTCTATAGCTTTCGGCATTTTGCAGCTATTTCGCAAAGCCCTGCGTACCTTATCAATGCAACGCAACAATGCCGGGTAGGAACACTCAGCGCTGGCGATCTTGACGTCAGTAAAAACGTCGCGGTGGTAGGCAATGATAGTGCGCGGTCACCTTGCATGATAGACGTTTGTAGACAGGTCGACGATCTAGAGTTTGTAATCAGTTTTGCGTATTACGCCGACTATATAAAACGTTTAGCTGAACCTGAACCTACAGGCCCCTACCATCAATAAAAAAGACATGAGTCACTTGTTTAATCAAGGAGACCTCTCAATGCACCCAGGCTGATCACAGACGGAGTCCTATTTCCTGTTGTCATTTTGTCCCGACTGCGACGCCGCATGGTCTCTTGGCATTTACACCATGGTATAAGTGACGAAATTCTCCACCTTCCTTGTGCACTTAGGTCACTAGCGGTCTCTGCCAGCTTTGCTGCAGTGCTCAGCTGACTTTCCTTCCTGTCTTGATACACAATTTTCCTTTATTTTCGCGCAAAATAATGGCTTCTTCGCAGATACTTTTAGAGAGAGTACCGGAGGTGAATATAATAAATGTAAAAAAATTGCAATGACCTTAAAGAAGTAAGCGCCAACCTTGAACCTGCATAGCCAACTCTAGAATGAGGTGCGGTAAATATTCAAATTGTCTTCGCAGGGCATGATAACGTAAATGAACGACACTTCGATTGGGCAGTTGCGCCGATCAGCGCGAGCGGGTCGAGAAAAAAAGGCTAGCGATGAAGGTTAGTCGCAGGCTTGGTTGCCTTAGATTCTGGAATCGAAGCTCAGATAGCGGTCAATGACAGCAGCGCTTCCTTGAAACCAGAGAGCCGCATGTAGTTAGGCACATTCACGGCGAAGAGATCGGTCATCCGGCCATTCGATAGATGCAGCGCGTCTGCGGTGCTCCTTGCATAGCTGTGGACAGGGCATATGCGCACACTCCTTGATTTCTCAGGTCTACCACAAATCTGACCTTCATATAACACTTCCAGGTTTCATCTTAGGGTGACCAGCGAATTTTACGACAAAGTGCACCGCAAACAAGTGTAGGGCCGGCACCAAATTTTGCTTTAGTTAGATAGATAGATAAAGAGGAGGAGGGAAAACTATCTTGGGCCTTGAAATGAATGCTTGGGGCATGCGCTTCGTTTTTCTGTGGAGCCGTCGCCACCGAGGAGGCATCTTTTAAAATGGGCGATGCGAAATCTGCTCTTGCGTGAGGGTGATACCAGAAGCTCGCGAGCTGACACAGAAGATTTGGCTTGTGGGGTTTTAGCGTCCCAAAGTGACTCAGGCTATGAGGGACGCCGTTGTGAAGGGCCCCAAAAATTTGGACCACCTGGGATTCTTGAACGTGCACTGACATCGCACAGTACACTGGCCTCTAGTATTTCCCCTCCATCGAAATTCGATCACCGTGGCCGGGATCGAACCCGCGTATTTCGGGTGAGCAGCCGAGCGCAATAACCACTGAGCCACCGGGGCGGCTAAGCTGGCACAGAAGAACCGCACACTATTTCCTGCACAGTGCTAAGCCGACACGAAAAAACACACGACACTGAATAAGCGCGGGCTATCAAGTGTCAGCTACCAGATACTCTAGTTTTGAATTTTGCGAACACAGCGCAGAGTCTGGAAAAGTAAACAACTTCCTAGCCCACTTTGCTATCTTTCGAGCGGCTGTTTTGACAAGCTACTACCGCCTTTGTGTAAAAAAAAAAGAACGACTTCTCCAAAGTGATAAAAAGGCTTCCTAAGTCTGGTAACGCTCATGCATTGTTTGTAGAGGACTGCCACGCTAGACAAAATGGTCGACTTAGGGCTCATTCACACTTGAGAGTCGCAGACAGGGCCTTCTTCCCTCTATAGCTTAGCCTTGGCTGCATAGCCGCAGAAATGTGTTCGGTCGACGCGCTGGGCAGGAGGAGTGCTTTTGAGGGGAATATGCTGCTTCGATTTTGAGTTGTACCCAACTATATAGCTGGTGATCAAAGTCCTTTATTTGTCTCACGCGCATTAGGCAAGCTAGCAAGCCGCAGATCAGCTGCCGTGTGCGGTTGTGGAAAACCGAGCAAGGGGGAGGCAGAGAAAGAAGCATGCCAAGTCACCCCAGCCAACTCCTGCCCCTACACACGACGGGCACAAGCTGCCGGGTTTGCTATGGTTCGTTTGTAACCCTCCGAAGGCAGGCGCAGCCAGTTTGAAAGCTTCGGCGCACGGAATGTCGCTTTTCAGTTTCCTGCCGCGCGGTGGCGCTCACCACGCTGTTTGCCAGACCGGCGCGGTGTCGCCGCCAGTAGCAAGCTGCGCTTTTTCACGTGTGCATGTGGTGCGTGTTTTTTTCTGCTTCTGTGAAAATTGTCGCTTGGCTATGTCATCAGAGTAAGCAGTGGACATGCCGCGTTGCTTCGCGCCCGGCTGTAAGAGCGGCTACGACTCGAATACACTTCCGCCCGAGAAAAGGCATTTTTTCCGGCCGCCCAGTGATTCTGCACGCCTTCAAGAATGGCAGCGAGTGATTTCGCGGCTCGACAGACCGCTTTCGAGATCCTGTGTCGTGTGCGATGTGCACTTCCACAACGAGGACGTACTGAAACATTTTGTGCACCATATTAATGGTTACACTGTCGTCATTCCGCGCGACAAGTGGGCACTGAAAGATGGCGCTGCACCACGCTTGTTTCCCAACTGCCCGAAATACGTATCAAAAAACACGCGGAAACGCAAGGCACCGGCTGTGCGTACTGCTCCCAAGATGAAACGACGCCAAATAGGTGACGGCAACCAATGGACAGCGCCGATAGACCTTCACGACGAGGATCCCGGTCCGGCACGTGCGGAGACCACATCGCCGCGTTACAGCGAACTCCTGGCCATTGCAAAAACTAGCCAAAGGATTGACGGTTGCTGCACGGAAGCTCTTGAAGGAAGCGTCAAGAGCTTCCGTGCATGAACTGATTGGGTCAAGAATGCTTGAGTTAACTTCCGAAGCTGACTCGCCCAAACACTGACAGTGACCACATTTACTCCAAGGGAGAAGTAGATGAAAGCATCTCATACTACTTTTCAGGCTATGTGGTACACAAATGCTCCAAGAGCGTAACTTGCCCTTCCTGCATCGAAGATATTAGCTCTCCAGTGGCAGTTGTTGGCAGTGACTCATACCTTACGGTGTACAAGAGCTTCAATCAAGGGTGCCTAAAGCATCCAACCAAAAAGTTGCTAGACTTTACAAATATTGTAAACAAAGCAGTTTCTATATCTTTAAAAGAAGGTCCTGTTTTTGGGGATATCTTCTGGGACGTACGCGCTAAACCTTGCACTACTTGGATGTGAAGAGCATATGGCTTCTGTTACATGCCAGCTTCTGCATTTCGTCGTTATGACACGCATGCATTTTTATGCGAGAGACGTGAATCGCCGGCTGGAAAACAGAGAAAAAGTCACCATGGAAGATAAAAGGCTCGTGTCCTGTAGCTTTTCCTTCCGTAATTTTGACTAAGTTTGTCATTATCTGATGCCTCTTTGTGCTCATTTAAACAACCATTCTGAACATTAATGTAAAAACCGCATGGAACACCGAACACAGTGCTGCATGCGGCGGCTACTGAGCGGGGAATTTCGTGACCGTTTTCTAGAAACGGAATAAAGGTAATTATATCTTTTTTTATTTTCGTGCACACCTACAAGTAACCGTTGCTCTAACGAACAGTAAAATGCCCAGGGTAAATGCCTCATGTGCTACGCGATAAATAAGTCATGAAGAAATTGGCCCGCTTTTCGCCACCTTGCGTGGGCATGCTCTTTATCTCACCCTTACCGCTCAGGCCAAATTGTTCCTTAACCACGATACTGAAGTTTCAACGTGACATTCCAGAAAAATCCAGCAAATTCTAATGGCCGAGAAGACTCCCGCAACCATCTAAAAACGTTGCCCGCAACAGCGCCGAGCGCAGCGCATCGGGATGGATGGATGGATGGATGGATACGGCTGAACCCTTTACATCGGGCGGTGGCTCAAGCCACCTAGCCATGTCTTGTGAAATTTTACTCCTGTCTTGCTTTTAGCCACCAATCAGATAACCTTCGCTTGGTTACTTCTAACCTCTTAAAATCCACTTTCCCTTCACTATCCCTAAACCCCAATGCCTTGGGTAAGTCAGCCCCGCTGCCTTCCACTGTAGGGTGAAGCCCTTTACAGAAAAGTATCAAGTGTTCAGCCGTTTCCTCCTCCTCTCCGCACGCAATGCACAAAGTGTCTATCTCCTGGTACCTGACTCTATACTTCTTAGTCCGCAAAACTCCATTCCTGGCCTCAAACAACAAAGAACTTCCCCTACAATTATCATAGATATTTTCTTTGACAATTTCCTGTTTAAAGGTCCGGTATGTTTCTAGCGCCGATTTCGTCAGCATCCCTGTTTTCCACAAAGCTCTCTCTGTTCCTTTAACCTTTTTCTTAACCGATAATTGCTGATTTGCCTCCTTACTGCTGTCCAGATATTTGCTTGTCATTTTTCTAGTTCGCTTTCTCCATTTCGCGTCAACATTCTTTATATACAGGTATCTGAAAACTTTCCTAGCCCACCGCTTTTCCTCCATCCTTCTCAATCGTTCCTCAAATGCTATCTTACTGCTAGCCTCTCTGCTCTCGAAAGACGCCCATCCCACATCACCCTGTACCGCCTGATTTGGTGTATTGCCATGCAGCGCCGCGTGGTGAGAGGAAAGGGGGGGGGGGGGGGGCAGCTTCTCGTGCGCTGCTCGGGCGGAGCTTGCAAACTGAAAAGGATCTAAAACGTTGGGCGCAGCAACAAAAGATAGGCCTCCACGCAGCAGGGCTCAAGAGAGGACCGGCCACTTATCTGAACATCTCAACCAAAACAAGTCTCGGGTCGCTCGGGGGCAAGACGGGAAGACACTTTCTCAGTCATGTATCAGTGTCGTAGCATGGTGGCAAAATCTGAACTGCTCGCAAGATGGCGGGAGTGGAACCGCTACCTTAACAACCTGCGACTATCTGGTTTCTCGGATGCGCTGCAGTCTTTGACCGCTATCCGAGCTTCGATCCCAGAATCGAGGGGAACCAAACCTGCGACCAACTTTCGCCGCTGCGCCTACTTTCTCTACCGGCTCCAACAGCGCTAATAAGCGCATCTGCCCAATCGCAGTGACGTTCGTTTACGACGTAGTTATGTATACGGCAATCGCTCCCGGCGACTAGCGGCCGAACCTCCGATGTTCGCGTTTTACAGGCGGCAGTGCTACGCGCGAAGAGCACGCGTTTGCGGAGCAACAGTTCGTATGCTATGTGCACCTCAAGTTCACTATACCTAGTTCACTATGCCTCAAGTATGGCGGCCGGCCCGCTGGTTGGACGGACGGACAGACAGACGGACGGATGGATGGATGGGTGGGTGTGTAGGTGGATGGATGTATGAATGAATGAATGGATGAGGCTTAATCATTTAAATCGGGCGGTGGTTTACGCCACCCAGCCATGACTTGTGAAATTTTACTCTTGTCTTGATTTGAACCACCAATCAGATAACCTTCGCTTGGTTACTTCTACCCGATTAAAACCTACTTTCCCTTCACTGTCCTTAAACCCTTATGCCTTGGATAAATCAGCCCTGCTGGTTTCCACTGTAGGGTGAAGCACTTTACAAAAATGCCTTGGACAAAACCCACCACAGCGACCCTCCACAGCATCGCGGTGGTGCGGAAATGTTTTCTCTATTTCTGGTTTTGATTTTCTCTCCATATGAAAAATTTATTTCGATTCGGCAGTCCGTTCATTTCCTGCTTGCATCCTCGCGTCGAAAAACCCTCAGTATGTCAGTGCTTCATGGAAGTAGCCCTCTAGATAGGCAACGCCGGAAAGCAAAGAATAGACGGGATCGTGGCTAACAGCAGTTCTCGGAAGAGCATCCCTTTTCAGGGGAAAATTCCCGTTCAGTTCACAGAGACCCTACGGAGCGCACAACAGCGACAACGGCTGAGTGGTCGGGCTCTCCAAAAAGCTAAACACACCCCCGCTTCGTCACACTTGAGCATAGTTGTACGTAACGCTATGCGGGTGATTGATCGCTGCCAATCAATTACATTTCCATGTCATTTTTTAATTAATCGATTACTTTTTCAAGCGGTAAAGTTCCGCTAATTGAATTACTTTTATCTAATTGATTAATAGGGCTTAGTTACTTTTTTTCAAAAATCAAGCTGCAACACCCTGTACAGGTTGGAGGTTGGAGAGACTAAACCTGACTTAAACACAGGTGCTAACGGAGATTATTCCTTCGTGGCACTGCGGCAACCGACTACTTGCGGAGAATCATCTTGCGTGATCATGCCCGCACCAAAACCAAATCACCGCATCACCGCCGCCTTCTGCGCCTGTCCTCGTCTCGAGAAATGTCATGTGGCCGCTCTGTATAAACCTCCGTCCTGTCTGATAGCGACACAGCTTGCCTCCACTACAGCAAACCCGGACGCTTCTGCAAAAAAAAAAAAACGCGAAAAAAGAACGAAGCGCGGCGCTCTTTGTAGAGGACTTTGACAATATAGCATCGAAGCACAGCTCAACTATACGACCTGTTGCGTATGGTGCTCAAAAGTTTTAATACTGTCCTTCGCTCTATCGCATTCATCGAGGAGGTTGAGTGCAGTTTTTCAAAATCAATTTCTATAGAAAATAACAACGTGTAACAAAATACCAAACAAGCCACAGTAGTTCATTGTATTCTGAAAAAAATTGAAGTGATGGCAATAAAGTTTGGAAGGAAAATAACACAAGAGTAACAAATTATTTTTCTGTAATTATTCAGTCTGCAATCTCAAACCAGAGCTACGCAGTGATTACACGCCGCATAAAGCTGCTAGCCCTAGCATCCAACTATGAGCTGCGGGACGAGCGAACATGCGGATGGTACTTGCACTTTGGCCAGCCCTTGACACCACTGGGGGTCGCCCCGCGAACGCTGTCGGCTTCGCAAGCACAAACATGCAGCCTTACTGCGAAGAGGTGGAGCAGGCTAAAAGATACTTGCAGCTCTGCTAGCGTCCTCGAGATGCTCCAGCATGAACACACGTGACCAAAGTGCCTGCTGAAACTCGTTGTTTTTACGCGATAGCATAAAGAGCCCGTTGAGCCGTTTTGCGTTGACTCTTGTTGCACACCGCGAAATAATAAACAAAAACTATATAGCCGGAAGCGCAATTTGAACCCAGGCCGATACGAGCAGATGCGTTCCGCTAACCAGTGCTTCAGACGACAACGCAACTGCCACAGGCGAAAGACCCGCCTGTTAAACATCCAGTCTCTGCCCCAGAGATCTGGATGTCGCGGTCTTCATCCACTTATCGCGGTCTCGCCACTGACGCCGCCGTTGAAACACCACACCGGGTTGCTTGTGCTATCGATAACCGGGCTTGAGATTGAAGTTTTTACCTTTTTTTTTAACGGGACATAAATATTTAGAAACTTGAAATATTTCACTTTCCACGTGCAGACGACAAATTTTTAGCTGGTCAGTATGTCGCGAATGCGGCTGAAATCGCCAGTACCTCGCAAGTAATATATTTTGCTAAGCAGGCGTAACCGGCCTCGTAGTGCACCCCTTTCTCGGAACGCTTTCACGCGGTTGTATGCGGCGCGCGTACAGTAGGCGTTGCAGCAGGGATGATGTGCAGTAAGCGATATCGTGCTGTAGGCATCGGGAAATCAATGTTTTTGAGCAGTTGGGAATTCATGGCTCAGAGCGTTCATTGTTATCAAATACATTTGAAGACGGGACCAACGCGCTCTTCTTAGAACCATTTTAGTGGCAAGTCAGAATTCGTCGCATTGCTCAAATTATATTGCGATTTGCTCGGATACACCACCATGACGTCCTCGCAAAAAATAATCGATTGACGCATGCCCAACTGAAGTTAAATTCCCGCGTTTTCCCACCAGTTCCGAACGCGCACAACAGAAAGCAAGGAAAAGTTTGGCAGAAGCCTCACGACGCAATCGGCAGTAGGCTCTAGCGGGCAGCCGCCGCAGCGAGCACTGTGTCGACAAGCTCACCAGTTGCTGTAATGCCGCAGTCGCGGAGGCCGGCACGTGTCCGAGACTGAGGAGACGGACGTCGCCGCGATGAGCGAAGCTCCATGGCATCCGCCACTGGTTGCATCCACGAAGTCCTTCAGCACGCACAACCTCAGTTCGCGCACACTTTCAAGCACTCACTGCACACCTCAGGAGAGGCAAACGCCTGAAATAAACACAGATTAAGCGCGCCAGTGCAGAGCTCCTTGTGCATGGCCGCCTCGCGGAATGGCGGAGCGATACACGATGAAAAGCTCCTCACAAACACAAGCCGCGGTTACATTGCAGCGTAAATTCACAGCGGAGCGAGTTGGCGTGGCGTCCACTGCGATAAGGCACTGTTTGTATGGGAGAGCATCGAAGCATCCGCGATAGTGGCGCCATCTTGTGTCGCAGATGGGAGTTCAGAGAGATTACACAATGGCCAGTAACAAACGTCGCACGACCGTACTGTTCCCGACGAAGTAGGAAATCGGGGAGAGATCGTCGCAAATCGATTTCAGCAAGTCGCGCGACTACCAGGACTCGCCATTTTAACCTACCTTTCTGCCGCCGATGCTCCTCCCCTGAAGCGAGCCGACGCAAGGAAAACCGGTCTCGGTCGCTGAACCCCACAGCATTCACAACAAATGCCCTGAGAGACGCGACGAACGGCCGCTTCATGCGAGTATGTTTTTGCAGGCTAGTTGGTGCCTAAGCATTCTGGGTTTTTTGCGCAAAAGACATGACACAAAAGAAACGAGGTAGACAGAAAAGCGCTTGTCCTGTCTACCTCGTTTCTTTTGTGTCGCGTCTTTTGCGCAAAAAACCCAGAAGGCCGCTTCATCCCACGTTCCCAAAGGCTTCCAACACGCATGCTTTTCAGGTACTCCCCAAAAAGGTTCTCCCTCGTTCTGCGGATTCCTACTCGAGGATGCCATCTTTGCTACGCCTTACTGCAACTACGATTGCCTGCACGCAGACCGCGCGGAGGCGAACAGCGGCAGCCACGCTATGTTCGCTAGAATAGAATGGCAACCACGTGGCAAGGCTCAGCACAGCGGAGGAGAGAAGCCGGGCCGCGCGCAGAAAGAAAGCTTCGCACCCCTCTTCCCAGAAAAGGGAGACCCCGCTCACAAGGGTGCTTTGACTCGCCTCTACCTCAGAAGTGGACCGAAATAACCTTGCGCTGCTTACAGTGCTACACTGTACATTGTCGCGACGAACACAGACGTGTAGGCGTCGTGCAGGCACGAAACATTGTAGTCACTGGTCTAAAACACTAGGTCCTCCGCAGCATTGCACTGAACCCTGTCCTCTCCCTATCCCATTTATTTCCTCTGGACTCAGCTCAGCTACTTCTGGTTACGATGGCCGAAGCCGCGGCCAACACCTTTTCATTCCTTTTTAGCGCGAAAACATGCTCATGAGGTGGAAAACAAGCAGGTGTCGTCCAAGCCAGGCGGACCGGTCCGCAAACCTACGTGACGTCATGACGCCATCGACAGTGCCTACATCACCAGGGAAAACAAAAAAAATATATATATTCTTTAAGATAAAACTGCCCATTGAATGTTCGAATCGAGACTGGCACTACGAGATGAGCTTCGCTGTCCGCTTCATTACAGGACTGCGCCATCACAGCTTTTTTTTAAGCATGATATTTATTGCCTTGATGCAGTCGTCTGCCTATACGAAGAATGTACAAACCATGAGGGTAACAGTGGCAAATTAACACAATGAATAATATGACACACATAATCGACGTAGGAGAAGAAACAATTCAATTAAGACCAAGGCGGCTGGATCTCCCGCAGAAGCGGCTCGCTGATTGCGCTGTGCTGCCGATGATTGCGAAAGTTCCAGTTTGCGCCGCCGCCGTAGCTGCAGTGATGTTGGCTATCAGCGAAGGAGTAGTTACGTAAGTATGCAAGGCAGTAGAAAGAAAGTCAAATGGTTAGAAATAGAACCGCTGTTGAAGGACGTTGAAATAGACGTGTACGCTCTGTGCGAGACGCATCTGAGGGATCCGCAAGATCCACCGTTAACTGATGCATGCATCTGAGAACGGTGCAACAGAACAAGAACGATGAATAAGGGAGGAGAAGTAGGTGCGCAGATACACCAAAGACCAACTTAACAAAGAATGAAATCACCCTGCAAAGAACATGTCTGGCTATTTCATTTCATTTATAGAAGTCTTAAAGGCTTGTGCGCAACACTGAAGTTGGGGGCAACAGCAGTCTGGAACAACACATCGATACCAGTTTAACAATAAAAAACAGCAAAATTTTCACTAGAGAAGAAACAATAGCACAGAATGAGATTATCTGGTAAGGCTAAAGCATCAAAACGCAGGTGACTCGCAAGTTTTGTGCGAGATGTTGCTCGATCTGTGCGCGAAGCAATATTATTAAGCAGGACTTTACATCGGGCTCTTGCATCTGGAAGGAGTGATTCATTCGTCGCTGACGTGCAGCCTTTCATGAGAGCTACTAGACTGCTTTAGGCGAGGGGACTTTCTTGAAGCAGGGGTTGTCTGTTAATAGTGTAGTATAAAAAGGAATGCCGGAGGCAGAGGCGTGATCGATGAGACGAGATTGAAGAGTTGAAAGGGAAAGGGTTCGTTTTAGTGCTATGACGATAATATAGCGCGATTACCTTGGCGTCATAAACCGCGCAGCTCGGCTTTGAACGTCTCGTAATTCATTGGTAAGGTATGATTGACGATTTCAGATTAAATCTCGAGTCATTCTATTTTTCTGCGCACATGAGACGAACCGTTGCTCGTTTGTCTTAGTTTGGCAACCTAACAAGTTATTGCGCAAAAAAGAAACGGTCACTCGTGAAGAGATTGTTATCGCTCCCTGCTGATTTGCCGACCAACCATAGAGGTGTCGCCTGTCGCGTCGCGCAGTTTTTATGGCTTCCTTAGCAAATCAAGCTCAGCGCTGTTGCCTTATTAGACGGTCAGGTAGCGCGACAAGATCGACAGTGACGTGCGCCTGTGCAGAGATGTGCCCAATGTTAATTTGGACTTTGCCATATTTTCCTTGCAGGTGAACAATTCACGAAGGTTGTGAGACCAGCCTCTACGTATATGTATTCTTTGTGAAAAAAGTGGGGCTGTTGTCACAGCTAACTGCCCGTGTATGGGAGGAGCAGGAGAGGCCTAATCTCATGTCGGAGCCGGCCTTTTTGCAGTTGAGACCGGTGTGAGAATGAAACACGCCGCCAGCTGCACCTCAAAAAGCAACATCTGGCTTCCTGCGCACGTCAAGAAGGTACAATTCAGGAGGCTCAAAGATATCAACTTCACTTTGTCCTAGGTTAAAAACGAAAGCTGGATGTCGCAATCAGGACCAGCACTTCAACTGAGACCAAACCGAAGAAACGAATGAATATCTCACCACCAACACAAGAATAACTTGGAGAACTTTCCAGTGCTTTCCAAGGCACAAAAGTTGAACCTGCGCTATTTTCTGTATTGCCAGAATATTACGAGCATTTTCAGAGCCCGTATACGGACACAACCTGCTCACTTAACAAAATTGTACTCTCAAGAGAACTTGGCTAATAATATTGACGTGCTTGTGGAGATGGTTATTAGGGTAGAACGTTGGGCCAGTTGGTGTAGCGACATAATTAAAAACATTGCGCAGAATAACACAGGACGGGAGGGAGAAACACGCACACACACACACGAGCGCAAACTTGCAACCGTATTTTCAGAAAAGATACACCGCCTTAAGAAGCAGAGAGGGCGCAAGCGTACAAAATTCAAAACATCACGTGTGGGAAGAAAAGAGCACGCTCATAGATACAGTAAAAATTTCATCAAGAATAGGCACACGCAGAATCTGATCAGAACTAAACGGATTTGAACAACAAATGCAGGCTATCCATTGCGGAGAAAGGCGAGTTCTTTTTTGAGAAGGGCCACCGAAGCCTTACTCACGCAACCTTCCGTAGAGCTAATTTTAAGGGCCTCTACAATTCCCCGGGCCATCCTATCGGAAGCTCGCCCGATAACAACAGTGGAACGGAGGAAAGGACGGCACTGCTGTTTCTTCTTATTCCTGTCAGTATAGTGTTCGCATTTGAGGCAATGCAAAGACAGGTTAGAGCCGCCACTTGCGCCCAGAGAATTGGCATGCTCTCTGAGCCTGTCATTGAGACAGCGCCCTGTCTGGCCTATGTACACAGACCCACAGCTGAGTGGAATCTTATACACCACACCAACAGTACAAGGCACAAACTGAGTTTGGTGTGTGATTGCAGATTTGTTATTTGCCCTTTTGCTTTGGCACCTGCTGGTCATGGCAAACAGGCGGGCCAGTTTCAACGGGGCTGTAAAAACATCAACTCCGAACTTATTAGCCACCCTCTTGGCATTGTGCGATAGCTTGTGCACATAAGGAATGACTTGAAAAGGTCTTTTTCTCTTGCCAGGGTGGGGTGAGGAACATCGACGGCCCTCTCAAGCCTAATAAATTGTTTGAGCATCGACTCCGCCACAGAACATATTACCGGTCTCGGGATTCCGGCTTGCTCCAAACGTTCAACCTGGTGGTCAAAACTGGATTCGACCCTATGCGTGCATGACTTTGAAAGGGCTGATCTAAGACTCATCTCATTCTCGTAAAACGTGGCATCGTGTCTTCTTGTCTTAGTCCTGTCCGCACCTCATGCATGAAAGTTTTTCTCAGCAGTGCAAGCGGTTGGAGAACGCTGGTTACCCTTCCCATGCTCTGGTTTCTGTAGCGGAAGGCGTTCTAAAAAAATTCTGCCAGAAAAAAACGCAAGAAATTCAAGAGGTTACGCTTGAGAAAGAAAAAAGTTGCTGTCATCCCTTACTTTCATCGGCTTCCCCATAATCTTAAAAAAATAGTGCAGCGTTCTGGAGCCAGAGTGGTTTTTTCAGCCCCTAAACAGTTACGTTATTTACGCACGAAAAATTTGACAAAATCCAAAAAGGCGTTTGGCTGTATTAAGAAACATAAAAATAAATTTGTTGACTGCATTAAAAATGTCGTTTACCAGATAACTCTTTCCAGTGGCAAACAGTATGTAGGCCAAACAGGCAGATGCCTTAATGATAGGCTTCGGAACATGGGCGTGACGTTAATGATATGCGTGGGAAAGGTTTCTCAGCCCATTGCCGTGTGTGTCATTGTATACCATTCCTAAAAAAAATGTGTGGTCTTGAAAATGCACAAAAACCGCTTAACACGAGAGATAATTGAAGTGGAATGGATTTCCCTGTTGGAAGAAGATGATTGTGTGAGTAGCCCTTCAGTAGCTCTGTTGCCAAAGGAGCTCTTATATCTGTCTGATATGCGTTGCTAGCTGTGGTTTGATAGTAATTGTATGATAAGTCAGTATATAAAAACCACCCTTCTTTTACGAAATAAATCTTTGTCGTAAGTAAGCGCTTTGTGGTGTCGTCTTTCTGTGTCCCTGTCTTTTCTGCGCTATAAATTCTACCGTTCAAATGAACCAACAAGCCTAAGTATCTACCCTTCTGAGGTTGACAATGACTTTAAAGTAGGCAAAATAGTATATGCGCACCCAGTCGTTTCCTTAAATGTGGGGAAAAATTGCGTGAAAGCTTAAAAGAAAATTAACACCAGGTATAAGCATTACTAATGAACCGCGTAAAGTTGATTGCGCTACTCAAGCTGAAATTTTCACAGCACTGTTACAGCATCAGTTACGCAGCATTCACACGGAAATGACCACAGGAGGGCGAAAAGTTATTTCTGTAATTATTCCTGTTAGGGCACGCGAAAAAAAAATGTATGAGTCTTGTACATTTTGTTACAGGTGTGCCGTTCCTGCCGGTAAAGGCACCAGCACACAAGAAGTATATGCTGCACCATGACCCATTTGTGTAGAATATATCTTCATTTTCCTGTACTGCCCGCATGGAAATCGTCAAACTCGTGAGCACATGTTTAGTGTGTTGTTTGGTTTATGGTTTATGGTGGTTTAACGTCCCAAAGCGACTCAGGCTGTGAGAGACGCCGTAGTGAAGGGCTCCGGAAATTTCGAACACCTTGGGTTCTTTAACATGCACTGACCTCGCACAGTACACGGGCCTCTAGAATTTCGCCTCGATCGAAATTTGACCGCCGCGGCCCGGATTGAACCCGCGTCTTTCGTGGAAGCACTTAGTGTGCTGTGGCAGGCATGAAGGGTTAACGTGCTTACCTGGAGCAAGATTGCATATAGCTAGTGATACCTGATTGCATTTATTTATAGTAGTTTAAGCTAGGATGGACAGTGTAAATAGAACCGCATATCAAAATAATGTAAATTAATCATGTCTATAGATATCAGATGACAGCAGAGATAGGTGTGGGTGACACGCGATGTTGTTTTGTGACTTTGGATTTATCTTACTGAACACAATGACACGGCGGCCTCATTTTAATCGGTGCAAAATGCAAAGGCATGCAGATTCGAAGAATCTGAAGGTAGTCATAAATAATTGAACTTGTGCCTTTCCCTGCTGCATATTTTGTATTGGCTTCTTTTACTTACTATAAAAAGACTAATTTGAAATTATTTCTGGCAATCAGTTTTGAATATCTGCAGTCAAGTACCTGTAGCTATAATGGAGCCAGTTCATTTTAATACTAATGATTGGTTTTGCACTGATGTAATTTTACGATCATAGCTGAAACTAAACTGCAGTTGAACTTGCAGCTTTAACAATTTTTAATAATTGGAAACCCAATGCCTAGATTAAGCGTTCGAAGATTTCAGAGTACAATATTGGTTTGGTTTGGTTTGGTTTATGGGGGTTTAACGTCCCAAAGCGACTCAGGCTATGAGTGACGCCGTAATGAAGGGCTCCAGAAATTTCGACCACCTGGGGTTCTTTAACGTGCACTGGCATCGCACAGCACACGGGCCTCTAGAATTTCGCCTCAACCGAAATTCGACCGCCGCGGCCGGGATCGAACCCGCATATTTCGGGCCAGCAGCCGAGCGCCATAACCACTCAGCCACCGCGGCGGCCGCAGAGTACAACATTGATTAACTTGCAGGTGATGGTGTGAGTCAAATGCAGATGTGGCAGACCATTCTCACCATGGGGTCTCAAGTGCTCGAAAGCCCTGATGCCAGATCCATCTTCGTACACGTCTCGGCTGGACTGGTTAACTAGCTGGGTGGCCATACCAGGCTCCTCAATGATTACATGAGGTGCCTGCAAAGATGTTGAGTGCTGCACATCATGATCAAGAGTTCTCTTCGAAGATCAGAACAGCTTGCATTGTGTAACAGAACGCATTCATCCACACTCAGCTGCAGGTCTATAACACCACCGGCGAGTGGTGACAATAGCAGGGACATCAACATATATAACAAGAGGAGGACACAGCACTTTAGGGTGATACTTAAAGACAGGAAGTGTATGATGAGCTGCGTGTGGGAATCGCACTCACCGCCGTAGTTTTCACATGAAGCTATGCCACAAGAAATCAATGTGAATTTTCTCTCTTTGAAGTTTGACAGCCGACTGCTAAGAAGCTGGTGAAGTCTTCTTCATTTTGGTGCTCTACTTTGATCAGGACCATATTTCTGGCTTTCAATTTATTAGTGGTGTTCACGAAAGCAGAGATTAGTTTTAAGGCGAAAGTCTTTATAGGCTCAAGACTCGCCAGCGGGGATATTTGCAAAAAAGTGTCACGCTATAGCTATCAATCAAATGTTGAGGTGTCCACCGAGATTTCGAAATGTGAAAGATACTGCGTCCTTTCCTCAAAAGCCTTTTCTTTCCTCGAAACGCATATTTTTACATTCCTCCACGTAATCAGACAAGTGCCCTCGCAGTTATCTGTTAATTAGCAATACTAGTGCTTAATAGCTGCGCACGAGCCTACTGCGCATGCGCGTAGCGTCACTGAGTGGCGCCACCATCGTTCGAGGGGAGCGCTCCCCAGGCAATCTTTCCAAACGCCGCCTGAGCGCCGACCTGGGAAAATGTTGCCTAAACGCACTGTTGTGTCTCCAGCAATACCCGCCGTGGTGGCTCAGTGGTTAGGGCGCTCGGCTACTGATCCGGAGTTCTGGGGATGTAACCCGACCGCGGCGGCTGCGTTTTTATGGAGGCAAAACGCTAAGGCGCCCGTGTGCTGTGTGATGTCAGTGCACGTTAAAGATCCTCATCTGGTCGAAATTATTCCAGAGCCCTCCACTACGGCACCTCTTTCTCCCTTTCTTCTTTCACTCCCTCCTTTATCTCTTCCCTTACAGTGCGGTTCAAGTGTTTAACGATATATGAGGCAGATACTGCGCCATTTCCTTTTCCCCAAACCCTATTAACATTATTATTATTCGCCAGCAATCAAGCGTTTCCGCGCAAGTGTATGTCAGCGAAAGTGTCGTGAAGCGAACAATTGTGTAGTCTTTAATAAACATCATCACCACACATCAGCGGCACAAGCAGCAGCACTGTGTTAAAGGCTTTCGCCTCACCGCACCTTAGGTCAACCAAATGGCCCTCTGAATTTTTATCGGGGGCTGCAGTTTTTTCGGGAGTCAGGAAGTGTCCCAGTTGCTTTCTGCCTGCCATCGGCCAACTTCCAGAGTGTGTACTTCAACACATCCTTTGGTGATATTCAAGAAATGCCGTTCCCTGGTGCAGTGCCTCCTTAGGTTTCCTGCCTGTACACAATGCAATTTTATTTGGTGCTTCAGTGAAAGACAGGAAGGCACAAAAGTGTTTTCCTTCTAGCATCATAGTGTTGCCTGGACATGCTTTCACCAGTGGTTTTTTGTTTCCTTTTGTGTTTTTGGAGAGTCAGCAGCCAACAGTATGCTCAACATACAGCATAGTCGCTGCGTCTGCATTCATTTACAGCATCTCTCCAGGCTGCAGCACATCTTGTGTAGCACTGTTCGTGTGATAACATTGCAACATGATTTGCCTCATCGCATTTGGTTGCCTCTGTGTGACTGCTTCTTTCACATGCTGCATGTAGCTCTACAGCAGTGAACTGTATCTCTTGAAGTAAAAGTCAGGCCATTGTTTCATGTTCTTTATTTTCGAGATGGAAATGCAAGGTTAGGGCTGAGTTCTGTCCGGCTACCCATTGTCATCTTCTAAGTGAAATTTTTACCCCAGACGATAATCAACAAATCCTACACCAGTTGAGTTGAACGCAACTTGATGTATAAATTATGCAGTTCAATAATGCAGCTGAGAGATGATAGTAATAGTACTATTAGCAAACTTTTGATCTTTCTGTGTTACTCAGGAGCTCGCCCCAAGGCGGGGATCTTTATCTTTCCGGTATTCAGGGTCCGGGATAATTTTCTATGCTGGGCTATCAGCCTCCCAGTCAAACTGCGTTCGATTCCTTTTTCATTGACTCCGTCTTTTGCACTTTGCTTCATGTAAATTGGGGATGTTTTTCGGTAGTTTTAAGAAAAATCCCAGAGAACCTGTTTACCCCCTAGACCCTTAGTATGACTTGACCGTCAGTGTTCATGCTGCCCTTTTTTTGTTTAGCAAAGGTGACTGCAGGGTACTCCTCTTTTCAAATTATGCAACAATAATGTGCGTGTACACTGCTGTCGAACGTTTATGAAAGTGGGTCTGTCCAAAAAAAAATTACTTTTGTACACGAGGCATAATGTTCAATATGTAATGTTGCGCTAGGTAATAATTCGCAGTTAGGCTGCATAATGAATTCTAGGATTTTGAAGGACAGTGATGAAAATAAATTATTTTAGAAAAAAGCGCTTCCACTAACTTTTTACTGTACTTGTAAAATACACCCCACTCATCTTAGACAAGTTGCAACACCTAACAGGCATAGCAACATGTCTCGCTCCCCAATATACTAGGGGGACACTTAAGCACAGCATTCAAGGGCATTACGTGAAAGGGTTAACGGCTCCCATCACTGCTTTCTCTTCACACGCACAGTCACTGTTCTTCATTCATGTTCGTATATGTATCGCAATTACCCCAACAGAGGTTCCACAATCTTTTCTTTGAACTCTTGCACTCTGCATTTCACCTGCATAATATTACTGTAACTGGTTTCTCATTGATTGGCACATCTCCAGTTCACTGCAGTAATTATATTAGCAAGATTCAAATGAATCCAACAGCACACAAACATCACTCCCCTCCGCTTTGTACCTCAGTATAGCCAATGTGCCACCAGAGTCTGGTTGGTTGCGTGTACCTGGCTGGTCACCCAAGGGTCTTTGAAGCCCGACTGAAATTTAATCAGTTTTTTTACGTAAAATCTGTCACCTTATGAGGTGAAGTAGTTTAAGGCATGGCAGAAATTTGAGTTAAATTACAAATTTTGTTTTCAGTTACTTTTATTTCAGACATGTACGCATGACGCGGTTTTTTGACAATGCCGGCTTGATAACGCTAGGATTTCTACTTAATGGCAGCCTTAATGATGTGTTATAAACCTCTCCTTGGCAGTGCTATGTGCAGGCTTTCCATGCCTTTCTTTTCTAGTTGCACATATCGCACAATAACATCTTAACACTAATCACGATGCCACCACAAGCCACGCAGCAGTATAGATATCACCTGGTAGTAATCGCAAAGAAGAAAATTTTTTTATCTGACAGTCCAAAAAAAATATAGCAGCCTATCTCCGCCTTAGTTAGTTTGGTTTCATACTTCTGCTTGAACTTGAAGAGAAAATAGCCAGCAAAGTTGCACAAAGAGGTGATTATTCAGGGACCCTAATTTTTATGTGCAAGCACTTTCAATGACTCAAATTTCATCATTTTGCAAACTGTTCTACCATTATATTCGTGATTAATACTTTCATTTCATGCCTCTTGGAAATTAAGAGTCAGACTTGCTTACAGTGTTTCAAACTGCCTTAATCGTGCTGCAAAACACAATTTGCCCTTCATGTGCACACAAAACTGTGTGTCTTAAGTGTTACATTTTTTCTTTCATGTAGTCAAGGGCTATAACAGCCTTCTTCCGATAATCTTGCGCACTTCAAATGCTTCTTTGAGCAAATAATTTATGAGCTGTACACGAGCTTCGTTCTCATTAAAGACAGGCCCTTTCTTATTGTAATTTGGTAATGTATTGTTACAGAGCGACGTCGATTTGTCGTGAGTGTCTTTTCATACTTTTGCCAACACTGCAATGCCTACAGATGGTATGGTGGCCTTCATTGAACTGTAGAAGTTATGTTTTCAGTGTGCGTAAAGGTTTTTGGTTGTTAATATCTAGGCTCGAAAACGGCGATGTACGTTGGAAATTCCGTAGCACAGGAGAAATGGAAAAAATAGTAAGATTGCTAAGTTATGTATCAATTTTTACGGCCGAATATTATGTAGTGTGTATGGCTGTGGACAAAATTGTACATGAGAGCATTGAAAACAGTATAATATACACCGATTCCCTGAGCCAGTCGCAGCGCTGCAGTCAAGCAATGCAGTTGAACCCTTAGTAGCCGACATATAGACCTGCATGTTTGCAAACAAACGAGGTGGCGCTGCAGTCGCCAGCGGCTCGTAGTAGGCAAAAAGCCAGGGAGTGGCGTCGCGAAGAGGGATTGAACGCGGGTTTTCAAGGCTTGCAGGGTCGTTTCCAGTTTCTGCGAATCACAGCAGTGGTTGATGCTTCCAACTTAGTAATTTCTCGAATTATACGAGCTCGCGTAGGCCACGTGCGGCGTATTCAGATAAATAGTTTGCCACTTTGTATTGTACGTACAGTATAGTAGTAAACACAAAGCGTTTCTGCCGTTGGTTTATACTCTAGGCATTGAATAAAATAAGTTTTGACACTCTGCACCAGCCGGAATGATTCTACTTCGGCACAGTAGTGAGAAGTTCTGGCGTTGTTTCGGCGGAGCAGACGTGCGCTCACTGTCTGCTGACATAAGTACGTGTCGCGCTGTGCAAAAATTTAGGACAGCGTCGTGTACCCGATCTCCTCTGCCTAAGCGCTGTTTTTAGCTGCATGATCACGCACCAGCCAGGCTGAAGTCTCCCATTGTTAAACTGTTCGATTTGGTGAAAATGTTTGATTTCTGGAATTATTTTCTTTCCTAGCCCTGGAGTCTTGTTTCGTGACGAAAAATTATAGCAAAATATTCAGTACAAATTTATAAATTACGCTTTTTAGATGCGGGGCCATCGAAAATTGTGTGGCAATTTCTTTGATCTCAGTGCCGCATTTCTTTGACCAAAGCGAAAGCGGAGAGTCCATAAACGAGGGAATAAACTTTAAGGTTCGTTTTCTGACCTCTCACATTTTCTACGACTGGCATCACTCACACCTTCGTAATTCCGTAACGCATGAAAATAAAATGATTCCATTTGTCGCAAACTATTCCTGCGACATTGAGGAGCGTAAAAAATCTATCGATTTGTTTCCTACACGTGCAGTACTTTGTTAGTTATTTTGTAATAAACGTTTTCATGTAATTATGCATGCATAAGAACCGAACATCTGAAAAAAGAACTAATCGCGTCATCACACAGAACAGGTCTTTGTGTACATGCTGGCATAAAGAAAATGCGCATTTTCTACTCAGTTATTTAAGACTTGGGATGTTTTGACGTGAGTGTTAATTATAATTACCCTGAACTGCACCAGGTATAGCTAAAAATAAAAGGCATTACTGAAACTAGGGTAGCAAATTCATATTTGCACCAAGTTTAGTTACACATCGCATGCATAAATAACGAAAACACTTTTCATGCCGCGTCCCCTCTCAATCTCGACACGTGTCTGTTAGTAGCACGCCTGCGGCTGCTTCTTTCCAAACAAGCTTCGCGATCATGTATTACCTCATGAAACATGACACATGCATGATGCAATGAAAAAGCATATGGCGTTTAGCACACTTAAGGTACGCTATTCTAAGCACACCAACGCGACCACGCAAGATTGACACAACGTACCAGACTTGTTTCTGCTCGAATGAAATAATTACGTCGTCATATCAAGAAACAGTTTCAAGTAAATATTAAATGTCATAAAACGCGCCATTAAAACATGGTTTACTATTAACAAAAAAACGTATTACTTGGGGGCGAGTGAACCTGTCGGCGCCTCGTGCACTCCGGCTCAAGGTGATAAGTACGTGTGCAGCTACATATGTGCTTTTTTCCTTGGGCAATTATGAGCCTTCTATCCTGATGTTCAGGTGAATGAACGCAGTAACGCATGCTATTAAGTGCATTGAGTAGCAGTGCCAATCGACTCCCATACTTCGCGCTTTATTACCGTTGCCCATTGCATGTTAGCCAGTTTCCAATGCGGTATTTATGTGCGAGAAACCCATCGAGGCTAATTTAAATTTCTTTTTATGCTACTACGCGGATCCAACAGTGACGCAGCTAGTCAATACATACTGCTTCTGCAGTGCACAGGTATGATGCAGCCGCCAGAGCTGCGGCAGCTGCGGTAGGCACGGGCAGCCGGAACCTGTTTTGCCTACCATGCGAAAGTCGCTGCTAACATCAGCCCCACCGCATCTTCGTGACTTTGCTGGGTGGAGGAGGTCTATACACAACATAGAAAATTTCGCAACACAAGGACATGCGATGAGGTTCTGCTGGGTCCCGAGCCACGTTGGCATAAAGGGTAACGAGAGAGCAGACGAGGCAGCAGTACGAGCTCAAAATGGTTAAATGAAAAATGTGGACATACCATGTAGAGACTGTTGAAGTTGATACATAACAAATTAAAGAACAGATGGCAGACAGAGTGGGATAATGAACTCAGCAACAAACTACACCTCATAAAACCCACCTTAAGAGAATGGAAGTACTGCAGACACCAAGAACGTTTCACTGAAGTAATCTTGTGTCGCCTTCGCCAAGGAAACACATATTTGACATACAACTACTTACTTACAAAAGAAACCAAACCTGTTTGCGAAAGAGGCGCAGACGAGCTCACACTAAACGATATCTTATTTACATTTTCAAACCTAGAAAAGCTAAGAGATAGGTATTTTAGTCAATTTTATAATCAATGCATTGCATTTCATCCAGCGCTGCTCTTGAGTGAGAATGGAACTGCTGACATTTTCGATAATTTTAACTTTTTACGGGAGGCTGGTTGTCTTAATAAACTTTGAATGCCTCACTTTTCATAGGTAGACCTCAGCCACTTTCTCACTCACCCTGGGGAGCTGCTTCTTGCTGCTGTTCGGGAATATCGTCACGCGAATAAGGAACACTTGAAACTATCACAAACGGCTCCAAATAAACATACCGCGAAAACCGGCACCGTTACGTCTGGCGTAGACAGCTTAGGTTTGCCGCTCGGTCAACTCAGTGTAGACGACTACAAAACAACTTGGGGGAAACTGCCGCTTGCCGCTGTTGCACAAGATGAAGCTCGAAGTCGCTGTCAATACTCGTAATAGCCACATGCGGTAAATATTTTGTGTTTCTCGGCATAGCTACCACCTACTAGGCCTGGTTTCTCACTCTGCTTCGCGGGCGGCCATTTTGCTCAGGAGGCGCGGCCTGGCGCCGGCGCGCTGCTACGTCCCGGAACAGCAGCCAATAGCTTGATGCGACCATCCGCTCGTGCGGCAAAAAATTGAAGTTCAACCAACTTGTGCGCACAGGCGGATCCGTTCATGCGTTCCATTGTTCGGCCCCTGCGCAGCCCTTGCGCACTGTCGCAACGACGCGTGCGCATGCGGAAAAAATGTGATCGTACAGCGCCCTTAAAGAGGCTTTGAAACGCCTTCCGAGTAGAGCACATTAACTAACCTGATCACTGCTCTGCGTTGTCATGAAAACCAGAGCAAAATAATACTCTTCTACATGCAGCAGACGACCCACAATCACGCGTTAAGTTGGCGAGCCCTTCACGGCAACTTTTTCATGCTCGCACCCTCCTCCGTTCCCCGCGTCTGCGTAGACAAGGTGTGAGGTGGCGATTGGTTAGGTTCTTTGAGACGTCAGGCAGCTACCGTGGCTTGGGCATACCAACTCGCCCAAGCATCAGTCCTAACGAGCGGCCAATAAACCGCTTAGCTCCGGCGGGTCAGGAAACTCCGCTCACAGAGGGGGGTCGGCGAAGGAGCGCCTACCTTCCAGCGTGCAAAAAGTGACGAGTGGAGAAGCAAAGACGCGAAGACTCTGGAATTCAAATTTTAACTTAAGATAACTCAGCTTCTACAAAGCGCATTGCTGAACACTATTCGTGAAGCGGCGTGCTTCAATATCCCAGGCATGCCGTAACTTTATTAGAGCCCCCTTCACAGCCACTTTAAGGCCCGATATGAAATAGCGTTTGGCGCGCACACTTATCTTGATTTAATAGATTAAATTACTGGGCTAGTTTGTTCATAAAGCACACGTTTCTGTAAGTACGGCGCAGTGTGTGTGCCTCTTTGAATTATCCTGCGTCAGTTTCGCTGGTTCCATCATATGTGCCTAATTTATACTGGCACTGCATCCGCAGCGTCAGAATGTTGCCATTGCGCTCATCGGAGCTGCGTTCGGAAGCATGTCTCGGGGCGGCAGGCCGCGACTTTTCTTGCTCCGAGGCGGTCAAGAGTGTGTCACGTGTCTCCGGAACTGCTCGCAATGTCGTCGCCCGGTTCATGCACTCCGACTTCTCCGAATAGTTGCGGTCATGAAGGAAGGAATCAATGACGGAGAGGCTGTTACGCATCATTTTTTGAAGCCGGATGCAAACACTGCCCCCGCTACCACGCCAATAATTGGTAACGATGTAAAGAAATATTTCTATATTATTGGCTCTCTTGCTGACTTGTACGTGATATGACTACTCGTTGGTATTCATTACTCACACATCACCGAATTAATAAGTATTTTAAAAACAGCTCATTTGAACTTCAATTGCAGCTCGTGATGTTATCTACAATGGTCCACATTGCTAAGTAGTTGTAATTCAAGTTGCGAGCCAAGTTTGAATATTTTGCCACCATCCTATATAATTTCTTGTAAGCAAATCTATCCTGGTCAGAAGATATAGATGCGTTTTGAAGTAAATGAACTTGAATTAACCCCCCCCCCCCCTTCGTGTTAACTCAGATTAAGAAAAGGGGAGAGGATTGACTGGTGTTAGGAAAGGAAGGTGAGATTAATACTTTTTCACTGCGCTCTTTGTCACCCTATACAAAATCATGCTTTATTAAACTGCAGGTAGAGTGGTCGTTTGTAGGAGCAGTAGTATCGGGAAAATTCACCCGAGCCACAATGACCCCATGGTGGTGTACATGGGGCACAGTGAAAGGCAGCTTGGTGTGTCTGCCGCTGAAGCTGCGCGCTGTACCACAAAATGGCTCCCGCGACGCCACGTAAATATTTCCCGAGGATCAGCCGTTGTAATTATTTTACAAGAAAGCATGGAGTGAAATGAAGTTTTCATCCGATTCTTTCTTCTAAAAAAAAACAAATGAAAAACAGAGGTTTTTTACAGACTACTTCACCTGTTTGGTTGCCGTGCCTTACCGATGCGCGTTTCTGACGATTAAAGAAAGGGCAATGCTAAAATGAGAATGGTCTCAATTATTCGGTTTCGGCCAGCAAATCGCCATCTACTCTGATCTATTTTCATAGGGTGAAGACATTAAGTCTGCTCCAGTTCCGGCCTTCCCCTGCGAGACATGGGGTGACCTGTTCTCCGCGCAAGAGCTTCTGGAGAAGCACTGCCAGAGGAACCACTCACAGAAGCCGGAAGGGAGGCACAGCTGTAGATACTGCCCCTATACCAGCGATTACAAGTAAGCCAAGTTGTGCTTTGCTGCCGTTGTTTAGACACGGTAAAAAAAAAAAAGGAACTACCACACAATTTTTTTCTTTATTGGAATGGATGCGCGAGCAGGGATTTCTGCTAGGTAGAAGTTGACGACGAGTTGGCAGTGGCACGGGACGGACCGCTTTGTTTCCTCGATTTTCATTTCGATCTCTTCAAGATCTCTAAAAATTCGTCATTTCATTTTGTTTTCTCTCAGATTCCTCTATTGATATTTATGATATGCTTGAGATAAACCTCGATGAGTTTTGCCTGTTTGGATATGCACCAAACCCTGGCCAGTCCCCTACCGTGGGTATACGCGCCATCGTTTTCGAGGAAACAGCAACAACCCTCAAGATGAGTTGGCAGCGAACACAAGCAGAACAGACAATGGACGATTCTGCTCAGCGTTGGTACCCATCGAATTAGTGCCTAGGCAGCACTGGTCGGGACACAGAAGCGAAGGAAGACACCTTACGTGGAGAAGGCAGCGCACCTGCATGGTATAACTTCCTTCTCTTCTGTGCCCCGCCGAGTTCGAACAGTTTTTTCAAGCTTGTTTTTGAACATTCGGGGGTGCACTGCACTAACTCTGCTGCGTCAGCACGTATAGAATTTAGAATATTACTGAGAACGTGGAAATTCACAGTTAACGCCACTTATTTGCGTTTATTCTGTGACGCAGTTCACTATACCACTGCTTTAGAACGTGTAAGATACCAGGTCGGGAGCAATTTCTGTGCATGAACACTTTTTTTATTCGCTTCTTTTTTGCTCAGTATTTAACGACGCAAGCCATTTCTCATTTTGCTCTGCAGGTTTTGTAGCCTGTCAGGTCACATTCTGAAATCCGAGGCAAAATTTCTGCTTAAGCTTCTGAAAACAAGCCAATTTTGCTTCTTTATTTGAAAAAGCAATTGCCGCATCCCACAAATAATTTAATATTCGTCGTCGTGGGGTGTCTTACCTTGTATTCAGGGTTCATTATGACGGGCTTTGCAGTTAAAAGCGCCGTATAAACAAACTTTTCAGATCAGCCACTAGACAAAAGACCAGGAGTTGGTACGCTTTATCGTTGAGGGTTTGGAAATGCACCACCATGAGTAGTGGTTCTGCTGGTTATTCTATGCTCAGTCATGATCAACCGTCTGCTGTTCTTTTCCGGTATTATTCATTTGCAGTCCATAATAAACGCAGTTGGAGACGATAATTACTTTGTTGTTACAACAAGAAACTGAGCAGTGACATGCAGTTGCATTCGGGGAAGAATGCTCAATTCTTTATTCTTAATTCTTCATAGGTGTAACGCTAAGAGACCGGAAGCGGGAAGAGTGGGTGAATTAAAAACAATGGCAGTGGTTTAGCTCTGGTTAAGGTCAGTTCCGTTTATTACCTTGAAAGTCCCCCGGAGGTTAAACCTCGTGTGACGCGAGAGCTACATTTGGCCGAGTGTAACTCGCTCAGTCGAATTGCAAAGCCAGTCTTTCGCCGCTCCGTTTCAATGGGGGTACGTTCTTCATCTCCGCCTCTGGACGTGGATTCACTCTCTCCCCCTCTCCACTCCATTCGCCTCGGTTTCGCCGAAGCGCTGCGTCGCCAGCAACTGCAGCTGCTCCGCACAACGTGACCAACCATCTCCTGACCAGCCACGGCGCTGCCAGGAACCTCAAGGGGTGCCAAGCTGAAGGCTCGAAGTGCTAGCGTTGAGTAGCTCTTGCTACAATACGCCGGGTAATGACATCCTAGTCGAAATCAAGAGGAAGAAATGGGCTTGGGCAGGGCATGTGATGCGAAGGCAAGATAACCGCTGGTCATTAAGTGTAATGGAGTGGGTCCCAACAGGAGGCAAGGATAGCAGGGGCGGCAGAAGATTTAGTGGGCGGATGGGATTGGGAAAGATTAGGGCAGGGTTAATTGGAGAGACAGGAGAGCGGCCTTTGCCCAGCAGTGGGTGCAGCCAGGCTGACGATGATGATGGATAGCCGCAGGTTGTTTATGTATTATGCATGAAATATTCATTTTTTTTCTCCTAATGGCCGTCACCTATGCCTGTGAAAATATGTCCTCTCCCCTCCTGTTTTCATTTCCTTTCACATAGATGCAACGTCAACAGACACCAGCGAAACCACACGGGCGAGCGGCCCTTCGTGTGCAATGTGTGCGGAAAGGCTTTCCCACAGCGCCAGCATCTCACCGGCCACCTGCTTACCCATTCAAAGAAAAAGCCTCACGAGTGCACCGACTGCGGACAGCGCTTCAAACTCGCCTATGATATGGCGCGTCACCGCAAGGTGCGGCACTCCTCCGGCGGCAGGCTTGCGTCATTCGTGTGTCGCTTCTGCAGAAAAGGTTTCTCAGACCTCCGCGCCCTCAAAGCGCACATACTGACGCACACTGGAGAGAAGCCCCATGCCTGCTCGCATTGTGGGTTGAGGTTCACGACGCGCGGCAACACCATAAGGCATGAGAGAGTAGTTCATAGCCGCCATACGCAGTGCACTGCCCGCACTGCGGTAAGGGCATGGTGGACATGACTCATCTGAGAATCCACGTGCGCAGACAGCATTCTTCCGCCGAGAAAGAGGAACCGCAGTACAGCGACGACTGAACGAGCTCTATTATGCGCCCACACGCGAAGGAAGGGGCATGTGCTTCTGTCGTAATGCAGTCGTGAAAGGCAGGTAAAACGTACAGTGAATTGCGAAGCGAAGCCAAGTTAAGCTCGTGCGACAGAAAGGAAAGATCGAGCAGGGCCAAGAGGCAGGACAAAGCCGAACGGAGTTGAAATCCATTGGAAGAGCCTACTTAATATCTTGGGCAAAAGTAGCGGGCAACCGTTCCAAGTTGCGACCCATGCTTCGAGAGGCTCTCTAGTACACAATAGTGAAGGGCGCACTGTGCCGGTCTCGACAGAAGTACTTTGCCAGGCAGCGCTCCCACGCAGAGTGGCAGGTGTCGGAACGTGAATGAGTAGGTCTGTTACTTTTATCCGAGATGGCGAGGAAAAACTTTCCATCTCAACAAAGTTGGTCCAGAAAGATTTCAATACAAAAGAAACTGACGTGAATAGCATCTAGAGAAACACAGAAACACTAAAGCAGAAAAACAACAACAAAACTGTTGCCTTGGGTGGAGCCGTCTACATTCGCTTAGTACTTTCACAGCGATAGGAAAAAAAAGAGCAGGAATTTTACTTTACTGCAAATGCTCAGACAATCATGTGTTGATAAGTTTGGATTCGTCCCTCTTGTGTAATTGAGTTTTTCAGGATAACGCCGCAGCAGTCAGCGTGGTGTTCGCCGATGATTTGGCCATCCAAAATTGTCGACTGACGCTGCTCTGTTCGCACTCGTCCTGTTGATGTTGTACTGCTCGGCTATCGATGTTTGGCTCCGCTTTCAGCGTTCTCTTAAATGGTGCAGATCTCAAAGAGCTCTAAATAAAGAATGTAAATAGGCGGGGAGAAGGCGGTAGTTTTTCACCGCCCACTGGAAAGCTCACTTTTTTTTTTGCTCCTCATGTCATTGAAAATCTCCTATCACATGCTACATTGGCTTCACTGCGGTTTTATTTCTCTCTCGCCTCAGCAGAGAACCTGTACGTCGCAGTCACTGGCTGTTGAATGTGTTTTCACTTTCTTTGCACCTGCAACCCGTATTTCAAAATTCAACTTAGATGTGACAAGCTCGCCATAACGCTTAGTTTAATTTTCTATATATGAATATTTGCAGCTTGCCGTTACCAGCACTTGCTGAACTGCATTACAGCGCCTAAAAGGATCCTGTTTAGCCCAAAACTTATCTCGAATTGACTGGCCGGCAGGTGCGCAAGTTGAGTATATATACAGGGTGTGTAAGCAAAGGTAAAACGCGGTTTTTAAAAATCTGCTTTCTGAGATATTGAAGCGCCTTCTGCTGCGTTGTGTTCATGAACATCTTAAAACGCGCAAATCATGTAAATGGTGAGGTTCTTATGCGGGCTGTGGCGCGGTTGTTCGATGTATCGCAGTTTTGAACTTCACTGAAATATGCAAGAGGCTCTCATTACCTTTCCAAAGTTTGAGTGTCCATGCTATCAATATTGGGATCCGACAGCGACCGCCATATTGAAATTTTGACGAGACGTCTCAATGACATGCAGGCCGCAGAGTCGTCTGCAATGCGGGCTGCGGTTTCAGTGGACATGCCTCCTGTCGTCATTGATCGAGCTTGCAGTCGCACCTCGATGCAGATATTCCTGCTGACGACCTGAATAGCTGCGCTTGTCGCAGCCTTATGCTTTTTAGAAAAACCGAAACGATGGGCTAAATTTTAATAATCATACATGAACTCTTGCAAGTGATGAGTCTCTCTTGAAATTTTATTCGGTGCCTGCCAGGGCGACTTCTCCCTTGACAAGTAAGCCAAGCAAGTCCGCAGATTCGTGTGTGCGATTTAGGCGACTGAAGAGAGTCAATTCACAAGTTTCAGCTAATGCAAATAATCATCTAGTGTAGTTCTGTCAACAGCGACCTAAATAGAACACTACTTACAGCAGAGGAAGCGCGTACAATAAGCAGGATGAACTGCAGTGATTCGGCGTCATGGGAAAACCTACAGGATGCTATGAGCAGTTGTTGGCGCCGCCTGTGGGTAACAAACTTGAGGGTTTTAATAAATGCAGACGGTCACCAAGAATGCTAGTGCACAGAACCGTTTAGCATAGAGTATTTTTCGCATTGTAGAAAGAAGATGCAGTCAGCGAGAAGCCCTGGTCCTTAGCGGTGTGAACAAAACCGTCTGTCAAGCTTCGTTTCCCAGGAAGGCGATCGCATCGTCGGTGCTTCATGCAGCGTTATTGTATTGTTTAAAGAATTAAAAATAGAACCTTTGAGCAAGAGCATATTTTAGATAATGAGAGCTTAGCTTGCGTTATATGCAATAAAAACACGTAGTAAATGGCTGGTTGTACATGCAGTTATGTAAAGAATAGCATATGTAGCGTTGCATGGGCGCAGTCGTAGTAACCGGGGCATTCCTGGCGGAATTTTGATCCCGACAGCGAGTGCTCAACGGTGTACCAGTTTCTTGACGTATTCATTTATTTATTGCACGAGTGAAATTCGCAAGAAATTGTATAAGGGTCAGGGTTTTTGATAGAGGTAACTAGTTTCTAGTTCTACCTCTCGAATGAGCTGCTAGTAAAGGAGCAATAATTTTCTGATAAAGCCTCACAATGTGGTGAAATGCGACGGAATGTGGGAATATGTATATGAGAACGAGCTCTAAGCATTGCAGGGTAACAATTCACGAACGAGGATACATATACTTCGCTCGTACTGCTCAATTCAGTGTCATCAGGCATCTTTCCCCGACTCACCTTTGCACTCAATGACGGTGCTCGTCGAGTCTGTCATGTTGGGAGTTGAGTTCACAATCCTTATCATGCTTTGTACGATATCGAACTGAGGCGGTTCTTTATCTTTGGGCATTGTGTTTTTGAAATTCACACTTCACACTAGAAATTTCATCCACATAAGAGGCAGATTCTTGGCATGTTAATTTATTTTAACTGTACAAATTTTATGAACAGCCAAATTTTGCCATTTCCAACGAAAGAACAGAAAAGCCAAGTAAGAAAATCTTTCGCACGTACTTCCTTCTTGAATAATTCCCAAGCGGCAAACAGCGGCATACAACAAGAAACATAGTATAGGAGTTACAATCGCATATGAATGAGAAACTTTTGGTTTCAAAGCTCCCATTGTGCACTGAATTTTGAACAATCAATGCTTCCGAGCTGAGCAACCATAATTTTGTTGCCACAAAATGGAACCAGTGGTTTCACATAACAGACCGTACGTGAAATGAGTGCGGAACGTGATTAAATTCTATCGATGCGAGCGCAAGAATGCCCCCGAATGAGCGTGAACGAGGGAGAAGGAGGGCGAGATGCTCCCGTATTGATAAGCCCAGCGACGCCTGCAACACGTGAGAATACTTCGCTCTTATCCCTGGGAGCATCAAAAGTAGCACGACCTGGCGGATGATGCACGCAAATGAAGCCACCCATTAGCACGACACGCCGGTCATAGTCTAGCAAAGCAGCCATGCTTTGAAGTAGACCAATATGTGTTCTGCTTTGGTTTTAACAACAGAAATATCAATCAGTTGTCATGGCTCCTATCTCACTAAAACAACCACACATAGAAAAAATGTGGTAATCTCGCGTCTCGGCTGCGAGAGCTGGTTGGTTGGAAAGCGAACGCTTACCGGAAAGAGTGGGTAGAAAAGAACCGATCAGAAACGTATTACAAATGTAAATTAGGAGCAACAGAAAGGAAAAGCAAAAATATGAGAGTATGTGTCCATGTATTCGTTTGAACGAGCAATAAATCCTTATTTGCAAGGCAGCGCCTGTGTGTGTGTGTGTCGCCCTTCACTTGTCTAATTCGCGCTTTTCTTGAAAATGACATACCAACTCGCCCAATCTTCCGTCCTGACGTTTAAACTGTATTTGTTCTTAGGCTGGCAGGTAAGGAAGAATTCGGCGCTAATTAGGACCCCGAGCAGAAACTAAAGCGATAAAAGAAGAAACAAAAATCCATTCTCCTACGAATAGATACGAACATATCTGCTAGAATGATTTGAGAATCATGATACCTTCTCGCTCTGTGTAAAGTATAAAAAATCCACTGTCAATCTCATCGGCAGAAAACAACCCCCATAGCGAATGTCTAGCTTAGGAATTAGGGCTGGTCTTGCAAGGAGGCTAAGCTGCAAGGAGGGTAACCACAGGTATACGGCTCATGGCATTCGTAGAGATTTCTATTTTTTAAAGGAAATCCTGCGTTGACTTGTTTTCTAACCTGCTTTAAGACTGCAGAGCTTTTAAGCTTCAGCATAAGAAACGGGTTCGGTGGTTCAATGCCCCATTTTGTTACATCGGCCTTTAATTTTCCGAAGAGCAGCAAGGACTGAAATAGGGCTCAGTTTGCTGGAGCCAAAGTCTTGATAAAATTGTTAGTCTTCATGTTTTAAAGTTTCTTTGAGGAATTGAAAAAAAATTTCGGCTACAGGACTAACAGTTTTGTTCACTATACTTAGAAAAACGTTTGTGCCAGATCAAGTGCATCCAGTGCTAGTGTAAAACCAGGGCGGCTCAGCAGGTTCCCAAATAATAATATTCTTCTTTTTTTGCGACCGAACACGTTTGGATCTGTTCGCCACTCAGGGGCTGTCATTTCTCAACCGAAGTTTACTAGTAGCGGCACCGTACATTCTCTCCATACCAGCGGAGGCAGGAGAAAAAAAGCGCCTTCGACGCCCCAGGCAGAATGATAACGTTCTGGGAGAAGGTCCGCCGCGAAGGTCCTAGCTTCTCTTAACATCTGCTACAGCGACAATCTCAGTGTCTGGTACTGCAAACAGCCCGCGTTTCTTTGGGCGTTTACTCACAGTATCTTTGGCGATCTGCAAATGTCTGTTTTGTGGTTCCCATCGGGTGACCTCCATAGCCGGCACATGCATGCAAATACTAGGGCAGTAATGGAAACGCTGACCGCTCCACTATTGAAAAATTAGCTGTGGTTGAACCCGGCTGAACCTAGTTAGACGAGCGAATGCTCTGTTAAGTATCGTTATCCAATCTGACGCCTTTCCATATCGGGAAGATGATCAGATTCCGCTGGACGGCGACGGCACATCGTCGAAGCACTAGTTCCGACACGTTGCTCATTCATGGCTTTGTGTGAAGGTAAGCACACGCCACACAGTTTCGTAAAGCGAACGGCACGTCAGGCGATTTCCGGCAGTTGTGAGAGTGCCGTCGGCTCCGCATGCGGAGCTGTGGCAAGGCGCAGCGAGTAACGCGATTCTATAGTTGCGAGGCGAGTTAGCGCCGTAGACTCAAAGTGCACACCTGTGGCGAGGCGTGGCGAGTCACGTGGCCTGATGCCAGAGCCAAGCCTCCACTCTTCCAGGTTTGAAGGTCAGTTATCAAAGCCACGTAGCCTTCAGCGTTGTACGAGGGAGGAGCACAGTTTCGCTCTAGAACAACTTACACAGCAAAATAAATGCATGGTGCAAGAGTACTCGTGCAGCTTCTTTGTGGGCGTGTTTTCCGGCCGTTACCAGGCACGGTTGTTCTTGATCGTTCATAATAGATTATTTCCACCCAGAATATTTGAGGCGGTGCAGCGGAGAGCTAGCAGCATGCAGTGTTCTTTACTACTTGTACCTAGACACGATATTTTTTTTACCCCCGAGTCTAATGTTCAAGCGTTGTCGTGGTTCGAGACTTCTCGAAACATTCTTTATGCTTTCTGAGCGTCAATGTCCCTGGCATAAAGAGCGCGCTGTCCTCTTACTACCTAAAAATAAAGCTATTCGAAATCTGTTTTCTGTGATACATAAATAAAGTGGTTTTAACCACATACCTGAATTGTTGTAAACAATAGGTGTCCTTAGACGTAGAAAGTAATGATGGCTCTAAGAAAAATATTGATATCCCGTGAGTCTTCTTATCACCAGCTTCGCACTCGGTGTGATGAAACCTAGAAACTTACTACAGTCTTTCTTTTTCATTTTGTATTATGCCTCATTCAATTTTTCCTCTCACATCTTTCACTTCTCCTCTGTCTGCACGCGGCATCGATTGTGGCTCAGCACCAGCCAGTGAGCAGGACTGTGCACTCTCATTTGCATCCTTCGTTCAGTCGCAACAACAACAGACACCTCGGAGGCATGGAGCCAGAATCGGTCACCGGGACGAGTTCTTCGACTGAGCACTGTTAGCGCGGGGCTGCTTCTAGCGACCCCTACAAGAGACAGCGTCATGAAGTCGCGTTGGCTAGGGATAAGTGGCGAAAGCGGGTTCGTCGAGTTCATGAAACCGGTGAAGAACGGGAGGTACGCCTACAGCTGCAGCGGCACAGCAACGAGACTACCTCAAGCGGAAAACAGCAGCGGCTGCTGCCAACGTGTCCGCGTCGACATCGGCTACTTGTTCGGTAGCCTTTCGCTGTGCATTATCTGGCTCAGTCGAGTTGAGCCACAGCCATTTTTTCGATGAGGGCTTTTTACAACCTTTGTCCGTGAAATTTCAAGACTGTTTTATTTTCTTCTATAGAAATGATTCCACAAAACAAATAAATGTTGGTGCGTATGTGTACCGCCATCTTTTCGGGCTAACCTGAGCTATTTATGTTAATTGCTGTGGCAGCCGCTAGATGATACTACATGTAGAAAAATACAATGTCACTAGTCGTCTGCGCATTCTACAGTGAGTGAATGTGGAGATTGACGTCCACTTCCAAGAGCGTGTAAACATAACATTCCTTGTGAAGTTTGGCAAGACCGACACACAGACGTATGAGCTCCTTTGTGACGCTTACGGCAACGAGACATTATTGCGGGCGAGAGTTTTCGTTTGGCTCAAGAAGTTCGTTTCGGGGATAACGTTGGTGGAAGACGACAGAAGGCAGGGGCGTTCTTCAACCTCACGGAATGAAAACAACGTGCACTTAGTAAAACACGTTGCGGGGCTAGTTGGTAATGCATATTTTTCGTTAAAATTTAAGCAGCGCTAACTTTTAGGACGAATACACAGAAGACATGACAGGACGGGCGCTGACTCCAACTATGTTTATTGAACACGTTTTTTCGTAGAACATATAAGAAAAAACGAACCGTGAGCGCATGCGCATCTGCGACAGACCACAAAAAGAAAAGGCCAAGATGACAACGATGACAGCTAAGGTAGATTAATGAGGGCGGCACGCATTTCGTCCCATATTTTTAAGCAATCTGAATTCGCTGGCATGCAGGGAGACAGAAGTGGTGCTGACACACGTGTCGCCTTTTGCCTTGATGAAAAATGCTTCGGATAATTCCCGAGCTAATCTATCTTTGCTCCTGGTTAGAATTTTGATTTTGTCAAGCCGTGGCTCACAGTTCTCATCGTTTTGGTCCTTGCAAGAAAGGCAATGAGCGGGTAGATTCAGGCATGAGTCTGATGCGTTTCCCAAACTTCGTTCATGTTCCCTGGCACGGTCGTTAACACAACGCCCTGTCTGGCCAATGTACACTTTGCCACAAGAAAGGGGGATCTCATAGACCACACCCGTGGCACACCGGACAAAGGGCTTGGCGTGTTTTGTTCCACAGCCGGATGTTGCAGGGCCACTGCTGCTGACCTTAGGGCACATCTTAGCCAGTTTACAAGGCGCAGAGAACACCATCGGGACGCCGTACTTGTTTCCCACCCTTTTTAGGTTATGGGACACCTTGTGGATGTATGGCATAACCACTGGTTTGGCATTCCCGGGTCTTTCTTTTCTACGTGTCTTTTTCTGCCTTCCCTTGAATTTCTGTAGGAGTGCTTCGGTCACAGCTGTCAACACGTGATCAAGGAACCCTGCTTTTCGCAGTCTTTCTACCTCGCCCCGAAAGCTCTCTTGCATCATGTGAGGGCACGACTTGCGACCCTTTCTCTAGAATCCGCACTTGCTAAGTCGTGCCCTCACATGATGCAAGAGAGCTTTCGGGGCGAGGTAGAAAGACTGCGAAAAGCAGGGTTCCCTGATCACGTGTTGACAGCTGTGACCGAAGCACTCCTACAGAAATTCAAGGGAAGGCAGAAAAAGACACGTAGAAAAGAAAGACCCGGGAATGCCAAACCAGTGGTTATGCCATACATCCACAAGGTGTCCCATAACCTAAAAAGGGTGGGAAACAAGTACGGCGTCCCGATGGTGTTCTCTGCGCCTTGTAAACTGGCTAAGATGTGCCCTAAGGTCAGCAGCAGTGGCCCTGCAACATCCGGCTGTGGAACAAAACACGCCAAGCCCTTTGTCCGGTGTGCCACGGGTGTGGTCTATGAGATCCCCCTTTCTTGTGGCAAAGTGAGGATTACTCGGCCCGTGTACGTAGCATACGAAAGAAGTTATGGGAGACTGCGAAGGAGCACAAAGACAACGGAGACAAAGTTGCTCTTGTCTTTGATAAGCTGCGTATTAACGGTGAGTTTTTCTATTGGGATGATGAGCAGAACCGTGTAATGCCAATGGAAACCAAAGTCAGTCCTACTAGTCCCCCAAAAAACAGTCAAAGCGATGCAAAAACATTACTGCCACGCCGCAACCAGCAGAAACAGAAATAACTTTTGCTAGCATAAATGCTCGCAGCATTCTAAACAAACTTGATTCTTTGGAAAGCTTACTTATTGGCATGAAACCCGACTTTATGGCCGTGACTGAAACGTGGCTCACGTCCTATATCATGGACACCGAGGTTACGCCCCCAAATTACGCGATAATTCGCAAGGATAGAAAAACTCCCGGTGGCGGCGTAGCCATTTTTGTGAACGAAAAAATACAAATCACTGTACTTCCCGATATCGAAGGCGTAGCGGCAGTCTTTTCCAAACTGACATTTGGTTCCTACTCGATAGTGGTGGGTTGCATTTATCGCAGCCCATCAAGTGATCATGACCTCATGCTTGCATTACATCGCTATATGCAAAGTCATCTTCTAGGTACCAGACTAATCTTGCTTGGCGACTTTAACCTCCCGGATATTGACTGGCTCACAATGCAACATCACTCCGCTTCTTCAGACTATCTTTTAGATATTATGCTACAGTTTAATCTCACTCAGATTGTAAATCAACCAACACGTCTACAAGGTTCTTCGAGTAACACGCTTGATCTAGTATTTCTAAGTCACCACTTTCCACTCCATAAAACTAAAACTGAAATACTAGACGGAATCTCCGATCACAAACTAATCTTATGCAGTGTCCCTATCAGTATAACGCTTTCTTCGCCACGACCGCAAACTTTTGTTCCTGATTTCACTAAAGCTGACGATAATAGTATTCTAGATCATCTTTTCTTCGAGTTCGACACATACAAAGAACTTGCAAGCGATGCTTCTTCTGACATTGAATCCTTATGGCACAGCTTTAAAACGACTGTCTCATATTGTATTCATAAGTTCGTCCCACGTAGAAGGAAGCAAATAAAAAGACGTAACCCCTGGATCACCCGCGAAGTCATACACGCTAAGCGCAAAGTTAATCGCCGTAAAAAAGCCCTCAAGGTGAACCCTTGCACGAAAACAAGGACCAATCTTAACCTTGCAATACAAAGCATGAAACATCGAATAAAGGCTTCTAAATTATATTACTTTAATAACACCCTCAATAACTTTATAAGAACGTCCCCATCGAAATTTTGGAGCTACCTTAATCCTAAAAGACAAACTGAAAACCCAGCCTCAAAAGAAGATAGTCTTGAGATAGCAAACGAACTGAATGATTACTTCGCGTCAGCTTTTTCTAACGATAATGGTATAGTCCCTCATCAGACCTCACGAACAACGAAACACATTGAATCATTAACTGTAACTGAGACTGGGGTACTTAACCTGTTGTTAAATCTAGACACAAAAAAGGGACCAGGACCAGACAACATCCCAAATTCCTTTCTAAAAAGATATGCCGAATGGATGGCTAAGTATTTGTGCTTACTTCTCAATAAATCCCTCTCAACATGTACCCTTCCAAAGGAATAAAAATTTGCCAAAATTATTCCGATACACAAATCAGGAAACAGGACAGATGTTTCTAATTACAGACCCATCTCTATCACCTGTTCAGTGTCTAAAGTACTCGAACACATCATACTAAAACACATAACCGTTTTCCTTGAAAATGAAACCATGCTCTCCCCATTTCAGCATGGCTTCCGCCAAGGCCTTTCGACAGTAACACAGTTATTAGAATTAGTCCACAACTTATCCCACAGCATAGACAGACAAAAGCAAACCGATCTAATACTACTAGATTTTTCAAAGGCATTTGATCGGGTTACACACATTAAATTAATTATTAAACTAGAATCAACTCTAGGTCATGGCTCTAGAGTAAATTGGATTAGCAACTACTTATCAGGCAGAACACAATTTGTAGAAATTAATCATCAAGCCTCCCACATAGTAAATGTTGTTTCTGGTGTACCTCAGGCTTGTGTCTTGGCACCTGTTCTTTTCTTGATTTTTATAAAAGATCTGACGACTAATCTCAACGTTAATATACGACTGTTCGCCGATGACTGTGTAATTTATCGTGAAATTAATACTATAGAGGATCATGAAGCTCTTAACAACGCATTACATTCTATAGCAAAATGGTGCACTGACTGGCAGATGACACTCAACGCTACTAAATCTGCTGTTATGACAGTTTCTAGAAAGAAACATAAATCCGACTTTCGGTATACTATAAATGGCACACCACTTACTGTAGTGACTAATGATAAGTATCTTGGCGTACTAATAACCCATGACCTCAGGTGGAACGCTCATGTGGACAAAATCACCTCAACAGCTTTGAAACGACTCTTTTTTCTTAGACGACGCCTCACATTAGCCCCTTTTCAAACTAAGCTTTTAGCCTACAATGTTTTGGTTAGATCAGTTCTCGAATATGCTAACGTCGTTTGGTTTCCTTATACTAATCAAGATATAACCAAACTTGAAGCCGTTCAAAGAAAAGCAGTCAGATTTATATTTACCAAGTACAAAATAACCGATTCGCCTACTGAATTAATGAAAACTGAAGGAATAAAATCATTGCAGACCCGTGCAAAAGTCGCACGACTAAAACTCATGTTTCAACTAATAAATCGACATCTAAAACTCGACACTACTAAATATATTTCCTTTTCCGAAGCAAGATCAACGTGTCATAAACATTCACATACATTAAGTGAGTATCATTTCCATACTAACTGCTTTAAAAATTCCTTTTTCCCACTAGCAATTCGAGAATGAAACAGCCTTGATCCCTCCATTACTAACTGTTCATCATTGACAAAATTTAATATTGCAGTTGAGAGTATGTCATGTTATCAGTTATTCATTCCTGGTTGCTTGCGTTCTGTTATTATTATACCCATGGTTATTTTTTTTATGTGTAAGCTTTTTTTTGTCAAACTATGCAGCGTTACATAAACTAAACACCTATATTATGTTAATGCCTTTGCAGTGTACGCTTATAATATTTACTGTTTACTTATTGTCTGCGTATTATAACAACTAGCAATGTTTCAACATTTTGTTATTCTTTGTATAATACTACCGACATTAGCCTTATTTTATGTGTTATTTAATTGTTTTCGTCACAGCTCGGTTGTATTTTCGTTTTACCGTTTGTTCTCTTTCTTAACATGCTGACCAGTTGAATGTTCCGATTATGCTTGACCGCTTTCTGTTAACCTTACTAAGCCCTCCTGCCACAATCCCAATTGGGATTAGCAGTATTTGTAATAAATAAATAAATAAATAAAAAACACAGGTTGTGTGTAAAGGTTGTAACAGAAGGGGTCACACTCTGGATGAGTGCCGATACAGAACGCAGGACCGAGCTGCATGCGTTGTCGACTCTAGTGTAGAACTTGCCACGCCACCTGAAGCACCACAGCTGAAAGGAGAGCAAACGCCGCTGAAAATTGAGGCAGTGAGTGGAACGCCCAAGTGGAAAGCAGCAATGCCGGTGGTGGTTGGGCAAATAGGGGACCGTCCTATATTGGTGCTTAGAGACAGCGGAGCCAACGCAGTTTTGGTTCGGAGAAGCCTGGTGAAGGACGAGGATCTTATAGGGGAAGCGTCGGCCGTCAATCTTGTAGATAGCACAGTAAGGTACCGTCCTGAAGCCAGGATTCTAGTGTGCACGCCATTTATACTAAGCAGGTAGTGGCAAAATGCGTAGACCAACCCATCTACGATCTACGATCTCATCTTGGGAAACATTACGGGTGCAAGAAGTGTCGAAGACCCCGATCCCGGGTGGAGGATACTCGACGCTGAAGAACATTAAAAGGAAGAAAGGCCCGCGACATCTCATACGGGTGCAGTCAGTTTCTCGTCGGCAGTGAAGACGAGCTCAAGCGACAGCCCGAGCAACGCAGCGTCCGCTCTCTGCTCCTGTTACGATGTGCTTGAGCGTAACACCGGGCGAAATTGCAATTAGGCGAAAAGAAGACCCGAGCCTGCAGGCCTACTTCGAAAGAGCCGGGGAAAAAGTGAAAAGAAAGAAGAGTCGTACGTCATTCGAATATCAACTGGTAAATGGTCTTCTGCACAGGGAATGCATATTAAGTTCAGGAAGGCGAGTCCAACAGCTGGTGTTACCAAAAGATATGCAAGACACTGTGCTACGCGTGGCACATGACGCCATTATGGCCGGACACCAGGGTGTTCTAAAAACGGTGTCTAGGATCACCGAGGAGTTCTTTTGGCCGGGTGTTCAGAGTGACGTTAAGCGCTTTGTTCGCTCATGTGACGTGTGTCAGCGCACAGTTTCGAAGGGAACAGTTGGTCCCGTACCTCAGCGCAAGATGCCAGCCATCGACCTACCGTTTCAGCGGTGGCGATTGACATTGTGGGGCCAATCTCTCCAGTATCCGCCAAAGGCAATAGATATATGCTTACTCTGGTTGACGTGGCCACTCGTTATCCTGACGCTATTCCACTGAGAACTATTGGCAGTATCCAAGTGGCGGAGGGTCTTGTGGAAGTGTTTTCGCGTTATGGGTTCCCGAGGGAAGTTTTGAGTGAATGGGGCTCGAACTTCACATCGGAACTAATGAAGGAGGTTAACCGCCTTTTGTCAGTAAGGCAGTTACTGGCGACGCCTTACCATCCCTTGTGTAATGGGCTTGTAGAGCGGTTCAACGGCACCGTCAAAAATATGATCAAGAAAATGTGCCAGGAGAGACCTACTGATTGGGATAGACATCCCCCAGCTCTTTTGTTCGCTTACCGCGAAGTAACGCAAACGACTCTTGGGTTCTCGCCCTTAGAGATGTTGTATGGGAGAACCGTTAAAGGTCCACTTGCAATACTCAAGGAGCTGTGGGCTAATAGAGAGATTGCATCAGATCTCAAGACAACATACACGTACGTTCTTGAGTTGCGGGATAGGTTGAAGGAAACATGCAGGCTTGCACATCAAGGCCTGGAAAAGGTGCGTGAACGCCATAAGGGATATTATGGAAAGAAAGCCGTTCACAGGAGAGCAGAAAGTTGGGCTTGTTGGTTGATATGCATACTGAAGAAGTTGGCGTAGAACAACGAGGACAAGCGAGACAAACAAAGACGAGCGCTGCTCACAACTGAAGGTTTATTCCAGACAATGCCCGAATAAATAGTGAAACCAACAAGAACAAAAACAAACAAACGTCATGAACACCACAAGTTACCCCGTGAATCCCAATGGTTTGGTTAAGAACACATGCTCCCTATCAGCGAAGCGGACGGAAGTCTGACTAATGCACTTATCGCCACTGGTGCGCATATGAAAGGCTTCCATGAGCTCACGCGTGAGTTGCTCCCTGTGCCTGAATAGGATGGTCGTTTTTTTCAAAAAGCGGTTTACACTGGAATTTCTTTTCATTGTCGTTTGTTCTGCACGTGCGGCAATGTTTTGGGAGGTTATCAAGAGAATCTCCCCCGAGCAATCTTCGGTGTTCTCCTAATGTCTCGTTGACGCATCGTCCCATTTGGCCGATGTATAGTGCGCCTCGTTGTTCCGCGCCAACTTCTGCAGTATCCATTCACAGGAACCTGAATCCGGGCGACAGGGTTCTCGTCCTGCTACCCACGGATCATAATAAGTTACTGATGCAGTGGAAGGGCCCTTACCTTGTGACGCGGAAGAAAGGGACATGGATTATGAGTTATTGATAGATGACACTAAGAACATTTTCCATGTAAATATGTTGAAGAAATACGAAGGAAGGGGTCCTGTACAGTACGCCCCCAATGTAGCATGTGCGGTAGTGACCGAGGAGAGAGATGATGCTGCCGAGGTGCCCACGTTCAGAGGAAGGAAAATGCAGGAGGGGATGAGATACTAATGAAGCCCAATGAAAATGAAGGCAGACGATCACAGCTATACTCCAGATCAAGGGGTAGATGTTTTTGAATAAGCAAGGCAAAACGGAGGTCTTATGTTACAAATTAGACCTGTATACAAATAGAGCCAAATAAACAGCTCAAGAATTTCTGGGATGTATCTTATTGTTGTTGCTGCGCAGGGATCTCTGAGATGCATCGTGTTGTTGTTGATGTTGTTATGTGATTATACTAGGGAGTGTGCTGTGGATATTAACACGTTTATTAAGGACAGCGCACAGACAACGGCAGTGGTGTGTTAGTGTTGTGAAAACGCAATTTGGTTTGCTAAGCTAGTGGTGTGCTTTTGGTGTGTGCTGGACATCTGCGGTGTGTTGTATGCTCGGTCCGGAATCGCCACAGAAGATAGTCGGTTGGCTGGATGGCTTGAAGATGAGTATGACGTGAGCAGTTTTTCATGGAAAAACACCTGAGAGAGAGGGCCCTTGTCATATATAATAAGGAGTCCAAAATAATATTATGAAGGAAAGAGGTGTGAAGAAGACGACGTGGATTAACTGAAGAATAAAGTTGAAGAAGAAGCATTCGGTGAGGTGGAGAGAGAGATTGGTAGAGAAGAGAAGAAGAAGACGACGACATGGCTTACGTGTACTAATGCGAAGGCTATAAAAGGGCGAGTGAGAGCGAGGCACGGGGGGGGGGGGGGGGACAGCAGAGAAGAAGAGGCTCCGGCGGGTCAGGGACACATCGGCTGGAAGAGAGCGACGCCGGCTACTGCTCCGGTGAGCTCGCGTTCTACGGCTTCGCTTCGTAGACATCCTGCTGTTCCTGAGCCCGTTCCGGCGAGTCAATGGAGGACGCTACCACCCGCTACGGACAGGGGTGTCTCCAGCGCTGTTTCCAACCATCTGTGTGGTGCCCCCAACGCAAACAACACCGACATCACCTCCACGGGCGCTTGGACCGGGAGCTTATACGACGCAGCCAGTGACGCCCGACCAAGCACGTCGAACGCCGCCTCGACGCCAGCTACTGGATTCATACAACGCCGCAGCCGCACTGAACGAACCGTGAGCACGAACGCGGACCGCTAACAGTAGGACCCTAGTAGTAGACGCTGGAAGCAGTGTTCACGGGTCCTGTGTATTTATAGTCTTTGTGATTTGTGTTAGCTTTGTTAGGTTTGCGTGCGAGTGTGTGTTTCACGTAGGGTGTATTAAATGTGCGTCTCTGTGGGTACACCTGTCGCTTAGTCGATTCTTTCGGTCCGAGTGTTCTTCGGGGAGATCCGTGACACAAGGTCTTAACCTGGGCCATCCGAGCACCTATGAAGGGGCCTGTTGAACCAGGCACACACAGTAACCTAGCAGCTGCAACAGTCTGCTTTCTCCAGGCAAACATACTGTCCTATTGAGGATGTACAATGCCTGCATTTAGTACTTTGTCCTGCCGTGGTACGCGTCCACGAGCAGAGAGAAAGTACTGCATGAACCTTGCTCGCACTGCCTTTGCCCGAACTGCATAGTTGTTGCTGCTTCATTGCCTTATATTAGAAAATCCAGGACCCGTTAGCTGATCAGCTCTCCATTTGCAAGAAATTACTTGTCCACCTTCTCCCACCCTGGCAACGTCCGCTGGAGAACAATATCGGTGTCATCTATGTCATCGAGTGTCCTCAGGTAATTATGCAAAACCACAGTAGCCCACACAATTTCGTCCAATGTTTTTACAGAGGACTTGATCTCCTGACGAAGAATCCTCCACCGGTTGGCCAAAATACCAAAGGTGTTCTCTATTACACGCCTTACCCGACATAGCCTGTAGTTTATTATTCTCTTCTCTGAATCCAGGTTTAGTCCTGGGAATGACCTCATGAGATTTTCAGAGACAGGGAAGGCCTCATAACCAACAATGACGTAGGGAAGTGTTAAAGAAGTGCCTGGAAGTACTCTAGGTTCTGGTATACCCAAACTCCCTGCTTTAAAATCCTTGCCTAGGTCACAGTTGTTGAAGAGCCCAGCATCGCCACGAGAACCACACTCCCCAATGTCTACCTTAATGAGCCGATATCTAGCATCACACACGGCAAGGATGGTGCTGAATCCATGAAAGTGGTTGCGGAATGTGGCGCCTGAATTAGGAGGTACGTTTATATGAATGTTTCCCGTCAATTGCTCCTATAAAGTTTGGGAAGTTACACAGGCTTTCAAGCTCGGCAGCTGTTCGTCTCCAGTCGGCTTCTGTTGGGGAAGGAAGGTAGAGGGTTCAAAGACTTCCCACAGGACCAGGCAGGTTTGTCTCACAATACGGCCAGCTATAGATTCCGAGATGCGGTATGACTTAGCGATGATCCGCAACGAGGAACCGTGTGCCAGGTACCTGGCAATATAAAACATCAGTGAGAAGACTTAATCGAAAACACTGAGTCTAAATTGAACACACCTTTAAGCACAGATATGATCGAGGACATAAATACTGGCAGCGTAAGAGAATAAGGAAATAAGTGTAAGAACAAAATGTAAGCAAAATTGCAAATGGGTCATAGGTGGCCATGCCAGCACCCTCTGAATAAATCTCAAACAGGCCAGATGCCCACACATGGACATTCAATGCCATTTAAGTTTTATTGAGAAGACTGTCCCAGCAGCTTTCTACTTAAATGCAATAATAATATTATCGGCCTTCCAAACTTGCTGCAATTCAGTGCTGGTTTGTTTGCCTCCACCACATATCTTGGAAATTCCCTGCTGTTGTACAACCCCACTGAGCACAAAGGGTCACGGCTTGTCAGGATAAAACAAAAAGTTCCTGAAATGAATTTAGTCTCGGGCAGCTAGAAAGATACCAAACATCCACAACAATACGAAACAATCATTTTCCTCAATTTTCATTTTTCAAGTGCAGCTTTTTTCCTCGCTATGCTTTACAGTTGCAATCTGATACGACAAGGTGCTGCACTGTCGTGTGAATTTCCTCAAAAGCTGGACATTATGCATGCCACTAAAATTGCTTTTTACTGTAAGAGCATTACTACTCCCATTATGAGAAAACCCGGCAGCATGTGGTGCGTACTGGCAGATAGTACAGAAAATTCCAGCGATAGCAAGAATAGGATGACGTCATCAAGTGGCCGTACGACGCACACAGCAAGCCAAGCACCAACACCGACAATCCTGGGTGATGTCATCATAGGCCGGCACACTCACTTATGAGTGCACTCATAATGGCTCACTCACACTCAGGTCTGTGAGTGCCTCTGAAGACATAGAAATGTATTTGACGGCTTGAGAACATATGCGATGTGTTAGGCATAATTTTTAACTCACACTCTTCGGTTAGTTCAACAGATAAAATGGAAGCAGATTTCAATTGCAATTTCAATAGTTTGAATATTTTCACACCATCAGCTACTCCTACAGGAAGGGCCCCCAATTTGGTCGTCCTGCACACGAACCACAATACAGTATCTGCCATTCATGGTATGAAACCGTCCAGTCGCAGTAATAAATGACGAAAAAATAACGAAAAAGAACCGCAAGCCCACCTCAATGTGAATACCAGATTCTCTCCAGCGACAGACTGACCGCAGTCACTTTACGCGGTTCAATCAGGGGTCTCACCAGCTCCAGCAGCCGATCAAACCTCACAATGACAAGAGCAGAACGAAATACCGGGCTCTACAATAAAAACTTGTTACATGAATGAACGTCGACACATTTTTGTACGCGAATACTGCACATGCAACGCTACTGCACTAGGCTGCTAGCACGAACGTCAATGCATGTTCTACACGAAAATACTACTCATAGATCACAGCTATATGCTGCAACCAGATATGGGGACGACGTGGGTGATGCACGCTGCTGAAACGGCCGCGCATATATCAATGCACATTTTTACGGCTGGGGAGAGCTCATGCATCGCTGAACACAACGATGCCAATGATATGCATGGTAGTGAACAGGATTGGTACTCTACTTCAGAGTAAAACAGATTTGTCAAATAGTGTCCTAGTCGGGCGAAAGCTTTCTTCCTCGCTCCCGCATCTTTGCTGCAAGAGTCACCATGTGCGCGCGCCCGTGGGAAAACCTATGCGTCTACGCGAACATGTGAACACAGGCAAGGAAGTGACGAATAAGTACACTTACCTTCCAACAGACATCAGGAAGTATTGGAAAAAGTCCGTGCCGTCTTCATTTCGCATGTCCTGAACTAGCGTATACTTGCCCAGTCAACGCCGATCTCTTAGCAGACGCCGATAGGCTTGCGCCTACGCCTACGCTCTTGCTGCACCATTCCAGCGGCAGCCACGAACCGCGCGACTAATGGCAAATTCACTCTCTCTGCGGTGGACATGTAAGCACTCAAACACTCTACTGCTGCGGTATTCATTTCATAGGTAACCAGTGGAATCGTGATGAGCAAAACCTTCGTCAAAACCCACGCCATGGCGTCCGCGAGGCCTGTGCAGCCTATAGTCGGGTACAACTTTAGAAGACAGGAGAGGCCCCGCCCAGATGACCGAAGCACAGCAGCCAATTGCCTCCGCGACTAAAGAAATAGTCCCGCTCAAAAAATTGTGACTGCTTCTAAAACGCGTATTTCCCTGTATAAATAAGATTTGTGTATCTTGATGAGTGGTTTAGTAAAACTATCATGATGCAAATGCTTCAGCACATGCCGGATCGCGAGAGAAAAATAACTCCGTGCCTTCAACAACGCTGTGCGTCGTCTGCTACGGAGCGAGATCGACGGTACCGGGCGTGTAATTACAAAATAGTCTGGCTCAATAGCATAGGATTCATATGTACTTTTTGTGTGTTTTCACAAGCTTATTTTTTTAATGTGTGAGGCTTATTTTTCAATTGCTACTTGCTTCTTTTTTTGCGGTTGCAAACCTACAATCTCGTGAGTTCACGCACGTTCGCGCACGGCATTCCGTACCTCTTTTCCGCCATGGAGCCCAGCGAAGTGACATCGGAACGCGAGCCTTTGTTGCCGAACGAGCCTTGTGTCGCATCGATGATCACACCACCAAGGAGCCTCGGCAAGAGCAAGAGCGGCCGCATCCTGAACAGCGATTCACGCAACATGATCTTCCACTGCTACACGTTTTGGCCTAACAGGGAGCCTGAACGCAGCGTAGAGGAGACGAGCAAGTTTGTCGCTGACATGCTCGGTGTCAGCGAAAGGACTGTGTTCAGGGTGAGGAAGGAAGTTAAAGCTTCGAATTTTTCGGGTGGCAAACTGACGACGCCGTCCCGAAAGCGCCCACGCAATGCGGAGAAGAGAAGACGCAGCGCGAAGTTTGGCAGCGTCACGTTGTGCGCGCTGAGGTCATGTGTGCACGATTTCTTTCGCCGCAACGAGATACCGACGGTCGAGAAGGTCACTCCCATCACTAAGGCGGTGGACTTTGCGTGGCCTTTTTGCCGAGATCGGCTTCAAGCACGAAAAGAGAAGCCGCAACTCGCTGCTTATCGACCGGGATGACATCACCGATTGGCGGAATCGCTACCTCCGTGACGTGGAGCGCTACCGAGCGGAAGGCCGAAAGATCTTCTACCTGGACGAGACATGGGTGACGGCGGGACACACTCGGTCTATCTTGTGGGCAGACACCGTGGTGCAGAAGCGCGGACGCCTGTTCGCTCGAGCAAATGGCCCAACGACGGGTCTAAAACAACCTTCTAGGGAAAGGTCAGCGCCTGATCGTCACGCACATCAGCAGCGAGGATGGCTTCGTCGACGGCTGCTTGGATGTATTCCGAGGCCAAAAGACAGGCGACTACCACGAGGAAATGGACGGGAATCGCTTTAAGGGCTGGTTTAATGGCGTTCTGCAGAAGTTGCCAGCTGGTAGCGTCATTGTTTTAGACAGTGACCCTTACCATAGCCGGCGAGAAGAGAAATTGCCAACGACGGCCTGGAAGAAGGAGAAGATATAGGAGTGGCTCACAAGCAAGAAGATCACCTACGCTGAAATGATGATAAAGAAGCAGCTGCTTGAGCTGGTGGCATCTGTAAAGTCACGCTTTCTGAGCTACATCGTAGACAATGCAGCTGTAAGCGCCGGTTGCACTGTACTCAGGCTTCCGCCGTACCACTGCTAATTTAATCCCATTGAGCTTGTTTGGGCCAAGGTCAAAAATGGTATCGCTGCGGACAACAGACTTCAAGCTGTCCACGGTCGACGCCATCTTGAGGGAGAAAATCAAGCACGTAGCGGCGGAAGACTGGGCGAAGAGCATTCCGCACGTGATGGCATTGAGCCACTCGACGAAGCATAACGGCTTCTTTTAACGAAAGAACAGCCTTTATTAGGGCTACCAAAATTTTTCCCGTTGGTTCGCAACAGACAACCATCCATTCCTGGCCTCTGAAATAAATACGCAGTTCCATTTATGGCGTATTCCTTATAATAGAAGCTCAATTCTGATAAGCAACGTCCAGCACACATTGTGCTCGATTTAGGAATTGGCAAAGAAACATGTTTAAATGCTGGTATATCTGAAATGAAACACAACTGTTAACTCTGATTATCTTTGGCGGGCTCAAAATGCTCATTCAGGCAGCCACAATCTAGTTTGACGGGCCCCATGTTGAAATAACAGTAGTCAGAGCACGCTTTATGGCTCTGTTAGCAGTATGCACTGGAAATCGCAGTCGTGTCATAGCCAGTGCTGCTGCGATACCAGTAGTCAACACGAAACTGACAGCCACTGTTAGCAGCTTGCACGCCAAAGCAGATTCATGTGGTTGCATTGTTTATTTTGGTTATCTGGCTCACACAAGTAATGAGAATAAGAGAATAAATATAAAGCATCAGTAGCTCATTGAGGCCCAAAATGCTCATTCAGGCAGCCATCGTCGAGTTTGACGGGCCCCATGTTGAAAAACAGTAGTCAGAGCACGCTTTATGGCTCTGTTAGCAGTATGCACTGAAAATCGCAGTCATGTCATAGCCAGTGCTGCTGCGATACCAGCAGTCAACACGAAACTGACAGCCACTGTTAGCAGCTTGCACGCAAAAGCACATTCATGTGGTTGCATTGTTTATTTTGGTTATCTGGCTCACACAAGTAATGAGAATAAGAGAATAAATATAAAGCATCATTAGCTCATTGAGGCCCAAAATGCTCATTCAGGCAGCCATCGTCGAGTTTGACGGGCCCCATGTTGAAATAACAGTAGTCAGAGCACGCTTTATGGCTCTGTTAGCAGTATGCACTGAAAATCGCAGTCACGTCATAGCCAGTGCTGCTGCGATACCAGTAGTCAACACGAAACTGACATCCACTGTTAGCAGCTTGCACACCAAAGCACATTCATGTGGTTGCATTGTTTATTTTGGTTATCTGCTCACACAAGTAATGAGAACAAGAGAATAAATATAAAACATCATTAGCTTATTGAGGCCCAAAATGCTCATTCAGGCAGCCATCGTCGAGTTTGACGAACCCCATGTTTAAATAACAGTAGTCAGAGCACGTTTTATGGCTCTGTTAGCAGTATGCACTGGAAATCGCAGTCACGTCATAGCCAGTGCTGCTGCGATACCAGTATTCAACACGAAACTGACATCCACTGTTAGCAGCTTGCACACCAAAGCACATTCATGTGGTTGCTTTGTTTATTTTGGTTATCTGGCTCACACAAGTAATGAGAATAAGAGAATAAATATAAAGCATCATTAGCTTATTGAGGCCCAAAATGCCCATTCAGGCAGCCATCGTCGAGTTTGACGGGCCCCATGTTGAAATAACAGTAGTCAGAGCACGTTTTATGGCTCTGTTAGCAGTATGCACTGGAAATCGCAGTCACGTCATAGCCAGTGCTGCTGCGATACCAGTAGTCAACACGAAACTGACATCCACTGTTAGCAGCTTGCACACCAAAGCACATTCATGTGGTTGCATTGTTTATTTTGGTTATCTGGCTCACACAAGTAATGAGAATAAGAGAATAAATATAAAGCATCATTAGCTTATTGAGGCCCAAAATGCTCATTCAGGCAGCCATCGTCGAGTTTGACGGGCCCCATGTTGAAATAACAGTAGTCAGAGCACGTTTTATGGCTCTGTTAGCAGTATGCACTGGAAATCGCAGTCACGTCATAGCCAGTGCTGCTGCGATACCAGTAGTCAACACGAAACTGACATCCACTGTTAGCAGCTTGCACACCAAAGCACATTCATGTGGTTGCATTGTTTATTTTGGTTATCTGCTCACACAAGTAATGAGAACAAGAGAATAAATATAAAACATCATTAGCTTATTGAGGCCCAAAATGCTCATTCAGGCAGCCATCGTCGAGTTTGACGGGCCCCATGTTGAAATAACAGTAGTCAGAGCACGCTTTATGGCTCTGTTAGCAGTATGCACTGAAAATCGCAGTCATGTCATAGCAAGTGCAGCTGCGATACCAGTAGTCAACACGAAACTGACAGCCACTGTTAGCTGCTTGCACGCTAAAGCAGATTCATGTGGTTGCATTGTTTATTTTGGTTATCTGCTCACACAAGTAATGAGAACAAGAGAATAAATATAAAACATCATTAGCTTATTGAGGCCCAAAATGCTCATTCAGGGAGCCATCGTCGAGTTTGACGAACCCCATGTTTAAATAACAGTAGTCAGAGCACGTTTTATGGCTCTGTTAGCAGTATGCACTGGAAATCGCAGTCACGTCATAGCCAGTGCTGCTGCGATACCAGTAGTCAACACGAAACTGACATCCACTGTTAGCAGCTTGCACACCAAAGCACATTCATGTGGTTGCATTGTTTATTTTGGTTATCTGGCTCACACAAGTAATGAGAATAAGAGAATAAATATAAAGCATCATTAGCTTATTGAGGCCCAAAATGCTCATTCAGGCAGCCATCGTCGAGTTTGACGGGCCCCATGTTGAAATAACAGTAGTCAGAGCACGTTTTATGGCTCTGTTAGCAGTATGCACTGGAAATCGCAGTCACGTCATAGCCAGTGCTGCTGCGATACCAGTAGTCAACACGAAACTGACATCCACTGTTAGCAGCTTGCACACCAAAGCACATTCATGTGGTTGCATTGTTTATTTTCGTTATCTGGCTCACACAAGTAATGAGAATAAGAGAATAAATATAAAGCATCATTAGCTTATTGAGGCCCAAAATGCTCATTCAGGCAGCCATCGTCGAGTTTGACGGGCCCCATGTTGAAATAACAGTAGTCAGAGCACGTTTTATGGCTCTGTTAGCAGTATGCACTGGAAATCGCAGTCACGTCATAGCCAGTGCTGCTGCGATACCAGTAGTCAACACGAAACTGACATCCACTGTTAGCAGCTTGCACACCAAAGCACATTCATGTGGTTGCATTGTTTATTTTGGTTATCTGGCTCACACAAGTAATGAGAATAAGAGAATAAATATCAAGCATCATCAGCTTATTGAGGCCCAAAATGCTCATTCAGGCAGCCATCGTCGAGTTTGACGGGCCCCATGTTGAAATAACAGTAGTCAGAGCACGCTTTATGGCTCTGTTAGCAGTATGCACTGGAAATCGCAGTCATGTCATAGCCGGTGCTGCTGCGATACCAGTGGTCAACACAAAACTGACAGCCACTGTTAGCAGCTTGCACGCCAAAGCACATTCATGTGGTTGCATTGTTTACTTTGGTTATCTGGCTCACACAAGTAATGAGAATAAGGGAATAAATATAAAGCATCATTAGCTTATTGAGGCCCAAAATGCTCATTCAGGCAGCCATCGTCGAGTTTGACGGGCCTCATGTTGAAATAACAGTAGTCAGAGCACGCTTTATGGCTCTGTTAGCAGTATACACTGAAAATCGCAGTCATGTCATAGCCAGTGCAGCTGCAATACCAGTAGTCAACACGAAACTGACAGCCACTGTTAGCAGCTTGCACGCCAAAGCACATTCATGTGGTTGCATTGTTTATTTTGGTTATCTGGCTCACACAAGTAATGAGAACAAGAGAATAAATATAAAACATCATTAGCTTATTGAGGCCCAAAATGCTCATTCAGGCAGCCATCGTCGAGTTTGTCGGCCCCCATGTTGAAATAACAGTAGTCAGAGCACGCTTTATGGCTCTGTTAGCAGTATGCACTGAAAAGCGCAGCCTTGTCATAGCCAATTTTTAATTTATTTATCTGACTCTGGCATTAACGCGAATGCTAGCACAATTATTAACGTGAATAACTTTGCTAGCATTTTTTTGTCATATTTACGTACCGAAAAAATGCTCAGCAAGGTTGAACGTGTTTTAGTGAGTCACTTTGTTCATTACAAGCCGTAGGCAATATGACGGCAAGATTCAGACAGTGATATTGGTGAGGTAATAAATGGTGAAAGCTGAAAAAGCTCTCACAGCACTGCTTTGCTGGACTCCATTCACTAGAAAACTGCATTTGTAATGATGAAAGCGTCTAGACAGGAAATGATAATTCACTGCACAATGTTATGTGTACCCCCACATGTGACGGGCAGCGAAACCATCTATTTATTAAGACTGAATGCGACAACATCGCAAGATGCTGTTGCACACTGTGGCAACCTTTCATGTGCACTCTTGGCGAGCTGCCGTATGCACTGATGCATAAACACATTAACAGGGGTAAGAGACGAAGTTATTGCGCAAGCCACGTGATGCTTTTAGCATTTTGTATCGGTCAATGTTTCTGTCGTCACAGCTGATAGAAGTTTCTTTAGTGCAAGTTGGTTAATCACGTTGCGACAACAGCACAAGAAGCAAGGTCAGAATAGTAGGAGAAAACACAGCAAGATGGCAGACTGAGGAGGCAAGGTAGACAAGAATGTAAGGATTTAATGACATCGAAGAGGCCAGCCCTGCTATTCACAGGACTTGATGCTTTGAATGAGACGGGTTAATGAAATTGTAAAGGAAGAGGTGGATGCAGCATGCTTACAAGAACAAACACAAAAATAAAAGGACACAAATAGGAATAAAACACACACGCACTGAAGCACTCACATATTCACACACATGCACACAAACGCGAGCGCGAAAACTAAGATCTAAAATGCAAAAAAGGGAAATAACAAATATAAACAAACACGCAAGAAAACATGCACACACATTTAATGCAGACGCGAGTAGAGCTATTAGGAGTCAGTTCACAAGCAGCTGTGCACACTTTGTCGTACTTTCATTTGATGTACATAATGGCTCTGTTGCCTTCACTGTCTTGGAATTGTTTTAGTAGCAACATATGATAACAATCGAAAAGCAGCGCAAAGCTGTGTTGTGGGAAAGCAAGTCGAGCGCTGGCAGCACAACTGATGTGCGATTGTGTCACAGCAGGCATTCTACAGCTGGCGCGTGCTGTGAGTGAAGAATTCTAAGCCATACAGAGACGCGAATTCATGCCAAGCTCCCTTGTAAAGGCACCAGTGTATCGGTCACAATTTTATATTAGTACTAAGGCTGACATTAAGAAAACAAACACTGCTCCCACACGCCTGGCCGTTAATAATCCAGTGACATTCGCTCAAGCAGCGCGTGTTATTCACTGATTGTTAGCACTGGAGGAAAGTGATCAATCGACGGTGCACACAACACTCGAACGACGCCCTGCTAGACGCTCGGCTATCTTATCATACTGCTGCCAACGATCGTTCGTTTGCGCGCTGAGCTGGCAGCAACAAATCATTGCGTTGGAGGTTGCTTCCGCAAATCTTTTCGGTTGAGGAACTCGTAGGTTGGTTTCATCCTAGCACGCTTTTCTCATTTATCCTGAGAATGGTTTTGCTCCATCACTTCGCCACGTCCGACGTGAAACGCAGGGGCAGAGTACACTAACACACCCGCCGCTCACAGTAGGTACCAGACTTTGGCAAATTCTCCTCGTCGTAACTTCACTTAGGCGCAAAACAAAACACCATAGAACAAACACGCACGATGTTTGTTTGCAGCGGTGTGCCGCTGCGGGATCCTGTTTCCAGACGAAGCGCAGCGCAGTCACCGATGTTCGCTGTAACCTTTTTTCGTCGCCTCACGGCTCAGAACAAACGCAGGCGGCACAAGTTGTGCATCGTAAGCTTGCAATAATATTTCCGACATAACAGACGCCCACAAACAATTCGAATTCACTCTGACGAAGGCACACGCACACAGCTGACGCGACTCGGCCCAGTTCGAAGAGAGGGCGGCCATGTTAGGCATGTTCTCCGTCGGCGGTGTCACCGGCCGTCCGGCTCATGACGTCACCTGAAGTGCGCGCCTATTGGCGGAGGCTCGTGTGCATCCGCCTTTGAGGGGCAAATGCCGCTGCCTTCTTAAGTTGTACCCGACTATAGGCACTAATAGAGCGCACTGCACGGGACACAGAAGAGATAGAAGGCACCTCACGCAGAGAAGACAGCGTGCGTGTTGTGTCTTCCTTGTCTTCTGTGCCCCGTCGAGTTCGAACTATTTTTCACGCGTTTTTCAACCGTAGAGTGTACAGCGCAGTAACTAAGCTGCATCAGCACGTGGAATATAGGATATTACTGAGATCATGGAAATGCGCAGTTAACACCGCTGATTTTCGTTTCTTCTGTGACGAAGTGTATTATAGCACTGCTTTAGAACGCGGAAGGGTCCATTTTTGGCATGAACACATGTTTCTTCGTTTCTTTTTTTCACATCATTTACACGACGCAAGCCATTTCTCATTTTCTCTGGAGATTGTTGCTTGTTAGGTCGCATTCTGAAATCCGAGCGAGAATTTCTCGATTAAGCAACCGAATACAACCCAATTTGGCTTCTTAATAATTTGGAAAACAATTACCGCACCACGCAAATAGTTTAGTATTCCTCGTCGCGATGTGCCTTACCTTGTATGCAATTTGCACTGTGACGGGCTCTGCAGCAAAAATCGCCGTATAAATAAAACCTTTCACACCAGCCAGACGGCAAGACAACGAGTTGGTGCGCTGTACCGTTGACGGAATGGAAATACAACACCCTGACTATATCTCTTAAGCACGGTATTCCATGCTAAGCCTTGCTCAACTGTCGGATATTTTTTGGCGAATTGCTCATTTTCAGTCCGGAATAAACGGCGTTGGAGAGGATCAGTACTTTTTTGTTACAAGAAGTAACTGAGCAGAGTCGTGCAGTTGCATTCGAGGGAACAAAAAGCTCAATTATTTACAGGTGTAATGTTAAAAGACCGGAAGCGAGCAGAGTGGGTGAGCGAACAAACGCGGGGTAATGACATCCTAGTAGAAATCAAAAGCAAGAAATGGCCTTGCCAGGGCATTTAATTCGACGGCAAGATATCCGCTGGTACTTAAGAGTAACGGAGTGGATTCCAAGAGAAGCCAAGCGTAGCAGGGGGCGGCAGAGGGTTAGGCGGGCAGATGAGATTAAGAAGTTTTCAGGCATAGTGAAGGCGTAGCTGGCGAAGGACAGGGTTGATTGGAGAGACATGAAAGATGCCTTTGCCCTGCAGTGGGTGCAGCCAGGCTGATTATGATGATGGATATGCGCAGGTTGTTTATGTATTACGCAAGAAATATTCCTGCTTTTCTGATAATCGTCGTCAACTATGCCAGTGAAATTATGCCCTCCCCCCTACTCCTTTCATTTGCTTCCATACAGAGGCCACGTCACCATACACGAGCGGACCCACACGGGCGAGCGGCCCTTTGTGTGCAAGGAGTGCGGAAAGGCTGTCGCGGAGAGGCATCACCTCACCAGCCACCTGCTGACCCAATCGAAGAAGAGACCTCACGAGTGCACCGACTGCGGACAGCGCTTCGCACGCACCTTTGATATGGCGCGTCACCGCAAAGCACAGCACTCCTCCGGCGGCAGGCTTGCGTCACTTGTGTGTCGCTTCTGCGGAAAGGGTTTCTCAGACCTCGGCGTCCTCAGACGGCACACACTGAAGCACACGGGAGAGAAACCCCATGCCTGCTCGCATAGTGGGCAGAGGTTCGCGACGAGCAGCTCTACCAATAGGCATGAGAGAGTAGTTCATAGCCGCCAGTACGCGCTGCGCTGCCCGCATTGCGGTAAGGGCCTTGCGGACATTACTAATCTGAGAATCCACGTAAGCAGACAGCACTCTTCCGCTGAGAAAGAGGAACCGCAGTACAGCGAGGACTGAGCGAGCTCTATTATGCGCCCACATGCGAGGGAAGGGGTACGTGCTTCTTTCGTAATGCCGACGTGAAAGACAGATAAAACGCACAGTGAATAGTGAAGTGAAGCCAAGTTAAGCTCGTGCGATAGATAGGAAAGATCGAGGACGGCCAAGAGGCAGGACAAAGCCGAACAGAGTTGAAAACCTTTGAAAGAGCCTAGTTACTACCATGGGCAAACGTAGCAGACAACCCTTCAAGTTGCGACCTGTGGCACTCTGTGCCACTTGACAAAGCTCTTCTTTCTTCAAGAAGGTATCAAGTATACTATAGTGAAGGGCCCACTGCACCGGTCTTGACAGCAGATACATTTTGTCAGGTGGCGCCCCCAAGCAGAGTGGCTGGTTTCGGAACTTGAATGAGGAAGTCTGTTACTTTTATCCGAGATGGGGAGGAAAACGCCCCATCTCAACGAAGCTGGTCCCTAAAGTTTTCTATAAAAACAAAGAAAACGCACCAGAATAGCATCTAGAGAAACACGGAAACACTTAAAGAGAAAAAAAAGTCAAAACGGTTGCCTTGGGTGGAGCAGTCTACCTTCGGTTAATACTTTCCCAGCGAAAAAAATAAAGCAGGTATTTTTCATTACTGTAAATGCTCAGACAATAATGTGTTGATAAGTTTCGATTTGTGCCGCTTGTGCAATAGAATTTGGCAGGATAACGCCGCACAAGTAAGCGTGGTGTTCGCAGGTGATTTGGCCATCCAAAATTGTCAACTGACGCAGATCTGTTCGCACTCGTCCTGTTGATGTTGTTCTGCTCGGCTATCGATGCTCGCGCCGCTTTCAGCATTCTCTAAAATGGCGCAGTTCTGAAAGAGCTGAAAATAAAGAATAGAAACAGGCGACAGGCTAATTTTTTGCCGCCAGCTGGAAGGCTCACTTTTTTTTCTCCAACATGTCATTGGAAATTTTCTATCATGTGCTGTAAAGCCCTCGTCATTAGCTTCATTCCAGTGCTATTTTATTTTTCTCTCGCCTCAGCCCGAAACCTATGCGTGTCAGTCACTGGCTGTTGAATGTGTTTTAACTCTATTTCCACCTGCAAGCACTGTTTCACAATTCGACTTAGTTGCGGAAAGTTCGCCTTAACCCTTAGTTCAATTTCCTAGATATGATTATTTGGTCCTTGCCGTTACCAGCACTTGCTGAACTGCATTACAGCACCTTAAATGATCCTCCTTAGCCCAAACTTTATGTCGAATTGCCTGACTGGGATCTGCGCATGTTGAGTATATATACAGGTTTTAAGCGAAGGTAAAGTGCAATTTTTAAATATCTGCTTTCTGACATACTGAAGCGGCTTCTGCAGCGTTGTTTTGGCAGACATCTGAAAATGCACAAATCATGCCATGGTTATGTCATGGTTGTTCGAAGTATTGCAGTCTTGTACTTAACTGAAAAATACAAAAGGCTGTGATCATATTTCCAAATTTTCAGTGTCCATGAGATCGATACTGGGATCAGGAAACTCCTCGCAACTACAGCCACCGCCATATTGAAATTCTCACGGTACGTCGCAAGGACATGCAGGCCGCAGGGTCGTCTGCAATGCGGGCTGTGGTTTCAAGGGACATGCCTCCTTTCGTCTACGATTGAGGTTGAATTCGCAGGTCAATGAAGATATTCCTGCTGACGACCTGAATAGCTGCGCTTGTCACAGCCTTATGCTTTTTTAGAAAAAACGAAACTCTGGGCTACAATTTATATAATGATACATGAACACTTGCAAGCGATGAGGCTCTCCTGAAATCTTATTCGGTGCCGGCTAGGCCGACTTCTTCCTCGACGAGTAAGGATAGCAAGTCCGCAGATTCGTGTGTGCAATTTAGACGACTGAAGAGAGCGAATTCACAAGTTTCTAAGGCAAAGGATCATGTAGTGTAGTTCTGTCAACAGCGACCTAAATAGAACATTTTGTACGTCTTAGGAAGTGCGTACAATAAGCAGGAAGTGCTGCAGTGATTCAGTGCGATGACAAATCCTACAGGCTGCCAGGGCCAGTTTTTGGCGCTGCCTCTGGGTAACAAATTTGAGTGTTTTATTAAATGCAAACGGTAACCAAAAATACTAGTGCATAGAGCCGTTTAAAATCGAGTATTTTTAACATCGGAGAAACAAGATGCAGTCAGGGAGAAGCGCTGGTCCTTAGCAGTGTCAACAAAACCGAAAAAGAAGCTTCGTTTCCCTGGCAGGCGATTGCATCATTGGCGCCTCTTGCAGCGTTGTTGTAGTTTGTATACAACTAAAGATCCAACCGGTGCGCAACAGAATATTTCAGATAATCTGAGCTTAGCTTGCCTAATATGCAGTGAAAACAAGCAGTACATGGCTGTTTGTATATGCAATTGTGTAAACAACAGCATAGCGTTGCGTGGCCGCAGTTGTAGTAACCGGTGCATTCCTGGCGGAATTTTGCGCTCCCACAGCGAGTGCTCAACGTGTACTAATTTCTTAAAGTATTTATTTATTGCACTAGTGAAATTCGCATGAAGCTGTATCAGGGTCAGGGTTTTTGACAGAGGTAGCTAATAAATTGCTAGTTCTACCTCGCTAACGAGCAGCTAAGAAGGGAGCAATAATGTTCTGATAAAGCCTTACAATGTGGCTAAATGCCATGGAATGCGGGAATATGTATAGGAGAAGGAGCTCTACAGAATGCAGTGTAAAAATGCACGAACAAGGATTTATATACTTCGCTCGTACTGCTGAATCTTTTCTGTCGCTTGTCAGTAAAAATCTCGCACCTCATTCATTTTGTGATTTCTTGTCTCAAATTCACTTATTGCCGTCAATATGAGCATGAAAGACACTTACCTCCATATTTCACAATCCATGCACACTGCTGGTCTGTAGTTGATGGTGTTTGCAAATCCACAACGGCAAACAGGAATGCAGCTAAGTGTTGACATGTCGCGCTCAACCTGTTTGAGAAGGGGAAGTAACAGAAAAATTGCATGCAGTAAATGACCCGAAAGTGGCAATTGTAAAGCAGTTAAAAACACACTCGCTGCAAGGAAAGTCTTTGCCTGAATATGGATCGGTAAACAGCTTTTAAAATTGGCCAACATAACTGCTTTATTGAAAGATTATCAAATTGCTAAGGACACATGCACGGCGCACACGACGTTGAAATCGGAACAAGTTTTATAAGCCGGAGTGATGCATTTAATAGGTTTTTGTTTTAACAGGAGCACGAGTTCGTTGCCTCGCTGCGGTGCAAAAGCCAGCGGCTAGTAAGATCCAGCTGCTCGCCGGGTCGTCGCGCGGTTGGATGTCCTCTTGCAAACACGTTCACATGCGTGCAGGCTGAACAGCTTCTACGTAAAATAGTGTTCACTTGCTCCTGTACTCGCCAGTTTTCCGCGAGGACTGAGGGCGAAACGCAGTGGCCTAGTGCAAGCATCATCGTGCATACTATGTTACAGTAGACGAAAGAAAATACCCTGCGGTACACTCGCAAAAAGCTTGCGTGACTTGCATTAACTGTAAGCTCAGCATAACCAGCTGCTTGTAATGCCTGCTCTTCAATGAAGATGACAAGTACTTTTGTGATACTCCACCTCTTCTGTACTTGGCCACTGCACATGCGTTACATATTTGTCCTGCAGGAAGTTCCAGCCACGGCGCATTCGCAGTTCGCACCACTCGGCGTCCACAGCCTTGAAATGTTGAATATCTTCTTGGCTAAGTTTGGGCGCATCTCTGAAGTCTCACTTTCAATTGTTTTCGTTGAAAATGCTGAAAAAAGCCCTGCACGTCTGTGCCTCCATGCTGCAAGTGTGGCCAGGTACGACGTAAGAAAAACGATAGAAAAATGAAGTGGTGGTGGTGTGTGATGAGTAACGTCTGATTCGACGCATTGCTCCTAAAACAGGCGGAGCCCGCTCTCATGTTGCGCGACAGCTGGTGCGGGCGGTTGTGCAACCGCGCCTCGTTTACAAAGCCCAATCCCAGCATTTGACGAGGGCTCAATGGGATCGTCTAGAAGCTGTTAATCGATAGGCAGTGAGGGTCATCACTTGCCTTACCCGCATTACCCCGATCGTGGGGCTCCAAGAACATGCACAGCTGAATACTCTAGATGAGCTGGTGCAGCAACGACGCGATGCTCGCCGCCTAAAGTCAAGCCTTACACACACAACTTGTGCACTCAGGGCATATGTTTCATCGCACTTCATTCTACAATCGCCCTCAACAGTTCTTCCTCCTTGGCGTTTTGTGCAGCTAAGCGACAACAAGCCAACTTATCTGCGTCGGCCACGCGCGGCATCGTCGTTTCGCGACCGAATTACAACAAGACGCCAATCTGCGGCATGGCTCCATCGTTATGTACGTTGACGCAAGCATCCAGGCCTGCGAAACAACAACGGCAGTTTACTGTCCTTGTAAACCTGCTCTGAACAAAACGGCAAGGTTTCGCCTCTCAGAACCTCCTTCCTCCTTCTGTGCGGAGATGCGGTTCAAGAGGCACTTTGCTCTGTGGCCGCCGTTCCCATGCTACCCACGGCCCGCATTGTCATTCGCACCAACGCCCTTCACGTCACACGCCTACTACGACGAGTCAGTCACACCCCAGAAATCTGCAAAGACATGCATCGTCTAGTGGCACGCATCCCGCAGCAAATCCGTATTGAGTGGGCCCGCGTGACCTAAGCGCACAAAGCCGCGCAGATTCTGCGACCCGCCTTTCAACCCCAACCTCGACTTTGCCTCGAGTCCTCACTCTGGATGACACCACCCTCCTTTTGACATAACAGGCGCCGCACACGTGCTCTAATCCCTCCGTGTGCGGTAACCCTGCCCCGTGGTCTTACCCGTGCAGATCGAGGAAGTTGCGCTACGGCGGATACGGGTCGGGGTTGCCCTAACTCCAGCTGTGACACGCAAGTGGCCGCATTTCAAAGATTTATATCCCCGCCCCGGGTGTCCAGTCTGCAAGAACAGAGACTGTGAGGCGGATATCCACCACCTGTTATGGGACTGCCCGGGGCTGAAGCCGACGAGAATTCGGCACCTGGCGGCAATGGGACTCTCACCGGACAATCCGGATTGCTATATTGCCTGGACACAGGGTCCATATCATCGTTCACTTCATGATTTCATCAAATCAGCCCACCCGTTCATTTATTTAGGTGTCTTACTCATCTCTCACTTAGTTTTTGTGCCCTGAGGCACTAAACATCGCTTAAAAAAATTGCAGTGATACTTCGTCTATGACGAAAAAAAATAAGCGGAACGCGGCGCGGACTCAAAAGCTAGTTCACTAGCTGACAGAACACATCCACTCGCTTTGCACGCTCAACACACAGAAAAGGTAGGCATTGCTAGGCTTGCCACGAACTCGGTTCGCAATTTGCGGCCGCTAGAGGGACGCCTCACTGGTAAAAGGCCCATTGAAGAGATTTGGCTTGCCCTTCCCCGACCATTGTTTAATCAATATTCTTTCCCCAATCTGTCATTAGTTGGCGGAAACCTTATTTTCCTTTTTCTAACCACCGATTGTTGAGCAGGGTCGCTTGTTATCTTATTGGCTGCTGTCCCCGCTAAGGGCGGAGACAGTGTGTTTAAAAGCAAGCGCTCTGTGTTGAACCAGGACTGAATTCATCTGATCAACGGATTAGTCATCTTCTAAATAGTTTTCTGCTTGCTCGTTTCTTTTCTTTTTGGTATAAAAAAATAATTAACCTTCTACTTTCTTCGAGTAACGTGAATGTTTGCGAGTTAAAACCACCGGCTCATCAACAGACCCCGTTTTCATCATCAACAAGGTGTTTCCTCTCATCGCCACCTGAAGGGGATTGCAACGGCCTAAGTCGAGTCAGGATTGTGACTGGCGCAGTCTGAAGTGGAAACCAAACTGACGCAGTCGAGAGAAGATTGCAACCGGTGAAGTCTGAAAAGGAAACTCAACTGGTGCAGTCGACACAGGATCACAACACCCTTTCTACTCGAGGCATTGGACGCAAGGTGAGAAGAATAAGTCGGTGGACAAGCTAAATACCAGTTTGTCCTAATGAAGAAAATGTGAAGCTGTGTCGAAATACTGACGTCGAGAGCTTCACTGCAGTGAATTTCCTGCTGGGAGTCTGCTGGTCCCAACACTGCTGGGATTTTGGCAGATTCCCAGCAGCTGCTGGGACCAGTAGGCGCTGCTGGGACCAGCAGGTGCTGAAATGAGCTTTGACCTCTAGAAATTCTTGAAAGAATAACATCAGTAGAAACGAGGCAAATACCACAAATACAGTGCTGTCTGGTATATGTATCACTTCTATTGTTCTAGTTCCTTCACGCAGAATTTGAGGAACCTAAGTTAAACCAACATGCCAGTTCTGCTCATCCGAGACTGCCGAGCAAACACAGCTCATTGGACACAGGTTCCCTCTTGCTGCTTTGACGCATACTATTTTTTTTTATTCAGATACCCTAAAGGCCCTTATGGGCATTACATGGGGGGGGGGGGGGGGGTTAACAACAGGATATTTCAAACACAATTAGGGGGGGGGGGGCAAGGCAATATAGAACATCGCGGTAAGGATCACCGAATACAACAAGAAAATATAAAAAGAAAAAAAGGAGAGAGAATTGCATACATGATGAAAAAAAATGAACAACAACAACACTCCGTACAAAGCATGTTGATACACTTCCAACGCGTCAAAGGCATAAAATTCTGCTTTTACCCAACATGCGTAAAACTGCGTTTCAAATTACAAATGAGTCATGATCACATATAGAAGCAATTTCTTTTGGCAGCATTACATGTTCTCAACAGCAGGAGAGGGCAAGAACATCTACTTGTCTTGTGCAGTTTAGCATGTTTATTGTAATGTGAATGGACAGTTCACTGCATATCCTTCCTCTTGGATTTTATGACATCCTGAATCATCTCGCTGAGGATCCTGTTGATGTTTTTTACGACGGGGTCCACGTCCACGCCCTTTTGTAGACCCCAGTGCTTTGCCGTGGCTGCAAAAAAGTATTTACAACAGTTAATAAGGTGCTGCAGAGATAGCTGCCATATGAAAGGAAGGAGGGGTGTGACACAGTAGGATCCAGCAGGTGATTGCAAGGGCATAGTGCACATAACTCCCAACTTGCTATAATAACTAAATAACTTTAGCCAACTCGCTTCTTGGCCTATAAAGAATTATCATTCACGGTTTCAGATTTAATCTGAGACGTTTAAAGGTGTCTGATAATTATAAGGCAGCTTATAGCTAAGCAGGCGTACTACTTACCACTTGGCGGCTGTCGCGGCTTTGAGCTGCTAGTGTTTTGCTTCTGGCAACGTCCATGTTTTTTTTTAGTATGGTCTCATACTCTGCTTTTTTGGATGCCAGCAGAGTTCGCTTTTACTTCTAAAGAACGAAAAAACTAAAACAGGATGTGCTGCAATAAGCATACACTACAAAACATCGCAGGTTAAATTTCACGAGATTGCACAATGAAACAAGATATAACACTGCACAATGCAAGCACACCTTCTTCTTTTGGGCTGCTGTTTCCTCTTCACATGTCTCACTTGAAGAATCATGCGAAACTGGAATTTTTGGCGTTGCAAGTGTTTTTTTTTTCATTATTTCCTGGATTTCTTTCTCCGACTCTGCAGTGAGAAGTTCAGACATACACACACATATATTATAGTAACCCAGTTCGCGTGGCAAAATCTCATGCAGTTAAGGTGCACAAAACTGAGCCATTACCTCCTAGCATCAGGACTTGGGCGCTGTAGTGACCGCTGTCCTTTCCGTCCAGCGGATCTCTCCAGGACGCGGTATACACAGACCGCGTATTGAAGACTGTGTTGTTTTTCGGGTTGAAATTCGTAATATCCTTTGCAGGAATCACGTACAACTTCTTATCTATATCGTGTACGAATCTGACAACGGCAAACATCGCACGTGCCTGTGGAGCGTGATGCACACCAAGGATCACTAATAACTCTGCAAGCGCAGATCCGCTGCAGATTAATTAACTGAATAAGTTCGGATTAGCGAAGTAATTTAAAAAGCTAAAAGCCGCCACAGTATGATAGAACAGAGAGACGGGGACCGATACTCGTCCGTGCACTCCGAGAAGACAGGGAAAAAAAAGGTAAACAGGTACCCAATGTCGCTATCTCGAAAAATAGACGCGACCAACTTCGGACGAGAAAAAAGGTTGTCAGTAAGCAAGTTTTTCAAAACTGGTTTAAAACAAAACAATTGATGCACAGTTACTTATTAAGTTTTACTGGCATGTTCATGTAATGAAATGTGCTAATTTACTCGTAAATCGGTTCAATGAGCTCTTGAAGGATAGCCACATCGGCATTTTCACCAGTCCAGGTTGTCTAAATCCAATCCAAATCCAACTAGACGCTTCGTTTAACTCGACGACTGTAGTGCAGTGAACTAGTATATTTTCTGTAACTGTAGGGCTTCCTGCAAAATAGGCTAGGACACTTAGAGTTTTTTTTTTCGTAAGGGCCGCCCGATACAAAGAGAAAGCCACATATCCAAATCCTGCAGCAGCAACAGCAATCCCCGCCTAGGGCTTCTCTTCGGTCGACGTTCAAGTGCTATTCGGATCTTGGCCGTGGTATTATTGTCACAGTGAGCTGAAAGAATGGGCCGTAGGAATAAGCGGTACCGGCGTTGTCTTGACCCAGGCAGCGATGCTGGTCTTCCGAGTTCCACCAGAAGTTATCTTCGGATGTCTGCGCGCCCACCGTCTCCAGCTGAAGGGCCTACGCGGTAATCGTCGCCAGTGCAAGGGAATACGCACCCGACGTCAACAGCGCAAGGATCTCCGCGGCCTCCACCATCGCCAGCGCAAGGACCTACACGCTTAGCTTCGCCAGAGCAAGGACCTACGCGGTCACCTTCACCAGCGCAGACATCACCACAGGCCACGCATCATGATGGGGATGATTATGGCAGCAGCTATAGTTGGTCAGGTCTTACGGAAACTCCTACATCGTCGAGCGATCACACGCAACTGCCTGACTTTTCCGAGCACCCTGAGACGTCAGATCAGATGCAGTTCTTACTTGCACTGACTGTGAATTTTGCCATTGAGTATGGATTGTCTTGGAAGGCAATCGAAGCGCTTCAAAGACTGATATTATATATTCTTGATAGGCATGATCTTCGATCGACGAAGTATGGTTTTAAGAAAAGCGTTGGAGTTGGAATTCACAAGGCGAAGTTCCACTTTTACTGCTCGCCGTGCATGAAGATTGTCGCCGAAGCTTGTCACTGTGGTGTTTTTTTTATTTAGTTACACCTGTCTCCCAATAAATACACAAGTTTCAAGCGCTGAAGCAGTTGCCAAATGGCTGTTAATAAACACTTTCCGAATGAAACTAGTCATGTCTAGATGGTTTCCAACTAGCTACGTCATCAGGTCCAATACAAGCCAGGTTGAATTCCCAGCTGACCAGCTTTTCTTAAATATTAATCTCAATATAAAGCCGGTTTCTTCTCTACTGAGAACAGTAGAACCCTTCTGACGACCGGCTACTTGATTTTAAAAGCAACCAGTTGACCGAGTACAAAACCAGCAGGTTTACTGCTGGGACCAGTTGATCGAGTACAAAACCAGCGAAGTTGCTGCTGGGACCAATCCGCCAACACAAAACCAGCAAGTGGTGCTGCTGGGACCAGCAGGCTCAGACATCAAAACCAGCAAGGTTGCTGCTGGGACCATTTCCCAACACAAAACCAGCAAGTGGTGCGGCTGGGACCAGCAGGTTCAGACCAAAACCAGCAAGTGGGCTGCTGGGACCA